>NC_133771.1:118741861-118916413 GCF_003597395.2 Chelonoidis abingdonii | reverse complement strand
TGAGAAAACATAAACCCGGAAGCTTGCGAAATGGCAGAGGATGCTTCTGACTTCTTTGTTTCGTCTTTCACTGAGAAGTTTGAAGGATATGCTAACTATGAATACTTTATGAAGGGGGAGGTTAGAAGATAAATAAAAAAAGAACAGTTACTCACTTAGAAAAGTTTAGATGCCCTGTCTCAGCTGGGTGTGTAAAATGCGCATCCTACAATACTCAAGAAGTTAATTACCGGAGTATCTGAGCTCTAGCTATTAATCTTTTGGGTACCATGGGCATGTACAGGTGAGGATTCCAGATAAGACTGGAAAAGGCTATATATACTCCCATCTTATTATAAGGGAAACTTAAAAACAACCCTAGGAAGATCATCAGACCGTTTACTTTAACTTTCTTGTGCCGGGAAGATACTGGGAGCAAGTAATTAAGTAACTCATCTGCAACACTTGGACATGCGTGCTCAGGGTGAGGGGATAGGGAAATAGCTCAGCACTAGATTTTGTAACACACATCGGTGTCATTCAAAACCGAATCATTGAGTGGCTTTCTTCTCTCGCAGGATAACGAGCCTTGATGGATAAGTGGAGAAGCGCGCATGAGACAGCCTGTGGTGTATACCTAGCCTTTGAGTAAGGCTATTTCGAGACTGGTCTCGCAGCAATGATATATCCTTATCGATAAATAGGCAAATATAATAGATGGGCTTACTATAAGGTGGGGCATAAACTGGCGAGATTAACCATACTCAGAAAGTAGTTTAATGTTCCCAATTCTGCTGGAAGGTATAACCACGTGGGGTTGCCGCAGGGTCTCTGTTGGGAGCGCATATTTTTTCTCTAATATCAACCTAAGTCTCACTTGCTGCAGTTAAAGCCCATTGCTTCTGTTCTTATCAGTAGAGGCTAAGGTGACAAAAGTTTTGCTGCCCTCCCTCGCTGATGACACCCTTTTTAAGATCACGCGAAACATGCTATCATGTTCCTCTCAGTCTTGCGTCTTTTCCAGACTAAACAAACCCAATTCGTGTTCAGCCTTCCTTCGATGTCATGTTCTCAAGACTGTAAATCATTCTGGTTGCTCTTCGTCTGGACCCTCTCCAATTTGTCCACATCTTCTGAGAGATGTGATGCCCAGAACTGACACAATACTCCCAGTTGCGAGGCTAACCGAGTGCAAGTAGAGCGGAGAATGCACTTCTCAGCTGTCTTGTTTAACAGACAACAACCTGTTAATGCTCCCTGAGAACAACGTGTTTGCTCTTTCTTTGAAACAGTATCACACCTGTGTGATCACGTCATTGTAGCTTGGAGGTCGCGACTATAACCCATACATCCCTTTCTGGCGTACTCCTGCCCCTAGAGACAGTCTCTCTGCCCATCTGCTGTATGTGTGAGACGTGAGTGTTCCTTACCTAGAGTGGAGCAAGCTGCGATTTGTCTTTATTAAGACTTTCATGCGGTTACCTCAGACAATTTCCTCACCCATCTGTCCAGATCCATTTTGGAATGTATGCCCAGTCTCCAAAGCAGTTGCAATCCCTCGCACGTTTGGTATCGGATCTCGCAAACTTAATAAGCAACTTTTTACCACACCAGTGCCTAAGTGTCTATGACACGTCATTGACAAGAGCTGGTCCCCACAAGAGACCCTGCGGAACCCCACTGTTATACCTTTCCAGCAGAATTGGGAACCATTAAAACTACTTTCTGAGTATGGTTATCAGCCAGTTATGCACCCACCTTATAGTAGCCCATCTAAATTATATTTGCCTAGTTTATCGATAAGGATATCATGCGAGACCGTCTCAAAATGCCTTACTCAAAGTCTAGGTATACCACAGTCCACCGCTTCTCCCTTATCCACAAGGCTCGTTATCCTCAAAGAAAGCTATCAGATTGGTTTGACACGATTGTTCTTTACAATAATCCAGTGCGAGCTATTCCTATCCTACCATGACACGCTGCCAAGTGTTGTGCAGATGAGTTCTAATTACTTGCTCCAGTATCTTCCCTGGCACAGAAGTTAAAGTAAACTGGTCGGTGATGATCTTCCGTAGGTGTTGTTTTAATTTCCCTTTATATAGAGGCGATATATTTGCCCGTTTCCAGTCTTATCTGGAATCTCTCCCGTCATGCCCTGATGGTACCAAAGATATGATAAGAGGGCTCATATACCTTCCTAACTGTCAGGGAGGTTAAACACTGGAATAACTTGCCTAGGGAGGTTGTGGAATCTCCATCTCTGGAGAGATTTAAGAGTAGGTTAGATAAATGTCTATCCGGGATGGTCTAGACAGTATTTGGTCCTGCCATGAGGGCAGGGGACTGGACTCGATGACCCCTAGAGGTCCCTTCGAATCGTAGAGTCTATGAATCTATGAATCAACTAGTGTACCATATGCTACATTCTGAAAGTTTATAAACCTTCATTTTTACTTCTATACTTTATTTATATGCTATTTTTCCTCTTTATTGCCTTCATTTTTACTTCTATACTTTATTTATATGCTATTTTTCCTCTTTATTGCCTCCAAGCTACTCAGTAAAAATGACTGATGATGCTGTTGCTTTTGATTCCCTATATCCTGGTCATCTAAAAAAAAAAATCTTAAAAAAAAAATCTACACTTTATAAAAGGATATTAAATTTTTCATCTGTTCAACATGACTTTACTTGCTGTGCAAGGAAACCATTTGACTCATTTCCAAAACCTGAAGCATTTACCAAACAAAACGTGAAGCACTGAATTCCGCACCCCAATACCTAACAATTTAAAATTAAACTAAACATTTCTCATTTTTAGCAATTTTTCCATTAAATCTCAGGTTTACTGAATTGTGCAATTAGAAATCAAATACAGAATGTGTCAAACATTGTTCTTCCTAGTTTAAAAAGTGCACATTTTAAAGAAATGATTTTAAAATAGTGTTTTCATTTTAAGGTAATGAACATAAAAGCTTATTGTTTTGCCTACACTGCACAATATGGCCACTCAGAACACTACAGTGGCAGGTGGGGGTAGAATTCTGATTCTCCCCTTCCAAAAACACAATCCCCTACGTTTGAACTAACATTAGCTGTTAGCAGCATAGGGACTATAACACACAGCTGAGCATTTCAGATTCTACCTAGTGAAAAGTAGTGCAATATATACATGGCAGGCAGTACATTCCAATTGTAAAAATAGTGCCAAAAAACGAAGGTAAGGATTTTAATACAAAAGTAAAATTTTGTTCCTGAGATGCAATTCTTTATGCCATCACACATTGTTTGCCACTTTCACAGGTAATGAAACCACATTGATTTAACCTGAATCATTACCCCAGGCCAAAAAGAAAGAAACACACACTGATATCTTCAGAGCATGAATGGCAAAATATTTATATTGAAATGCTTTGGAGAACTAACCAAGAAGCATCCCTCCCCACATTCCCACTGTCAATATATTTCAAGGTAGTTCAAAGCCTGGAGTTTGTTTTACTGAGTTTAGATGACTTAACAGTGCTACTGAATTAAAAAAAAAAACAAACAACCAACCAGTTTACACCTCCCAATTTGTTGGGAAATTTAATCTCTTCCTCCAAGACAAGAATCTGGTCCCAGTGATCCATGCATTTGTTAACTCTGGACTCGATTTCTGTGTCTAAAGCTGAATGTGATGATAATGTAAAGCCTCTAGCTGGTACATAATGTGTCTGCCCATCTTCTCCATGGATTAAACTCCCATGAGTACCTCAGAGTTGAACTGTAATTTCTCCACCAGCTCCCAGTCCACTTCCAAAGCCAATTTGAAGTCTTGGGCCTAATCTTCAAAGTCATTCATGGATCAGGTTCCAGATACATTAGAGGCCATGGGGAAAATTTTACAAAAGCACTTAAGTGACTTAGAATCTTAAGTCTCAGTTTCAAAAATGACGTAGACATCTAAGAGTTTGAGTCTTCAAGTGCCTATGTCTCATTTGAAAATCGGAATTAGGTGCTTTTGAAAAATTTACCCCACATCTCCATTTGTGAGACACTGAGGCCTTGTCTACACTTGCAAGTTGCAGCGCTGGTGAGGGGGTTACAGCGCTGCAACTTAGCAGGTGTCTACACTTAAAAGCTCAGCCAGCGCTGCAACTCCCTGTTTGCAGCGCTGGCTGTACACCTGGGTCTGCTTCCGGTGTAGCGAGACCAGCGCTGGTGATTGCAGGCTGGTCTCAGGTGTGGCATACCAGGTTTTTCTTGGCCTCCAGGTATTAGGACTAATTTCCAGCATTGCCTTTCAGCTCTCTGGTCAGGCTTTAGACCTCACTGCCCGGCTCGAGCCTGGAGGGGGGAGGAGGGGGTTGCCGGAGCTCGTCCGAGGGAGAGAGCGGGTTTTTGCGCGCTCCATGAGAGAGCGGGGCTTGCGGAAGTCGCTGGTGAGAGCAAGCGGGGGCTTGCCCGCTCCAGCGGGAGGGGGCTTGCGCGGCTCTGCGGGGAGGGTGGAAGCGGTGGCTTTCGGAAGAGCTCGGCGGGAGAGGAGGTTGCGGGCTCGGCGGGGAGAGCGGGGCTTGCGGGCTCCTTCCAGATTTTCGGTCGTAGGAGAGGGGCTATGCGACGTCCAGACGGGGGCGGGAGAGAGCAGGGCTTGCCCGCTCCAGCCGGGGAGAGCTGGAGAGAGCGGGGCTTGTCGGGAGCTCGGCCGGGAGGCGGGGTTTGCGGCTCCAGGCAGGGGAGAAGCGGGGCGAGCGGGGTTTGCGCGCTCCGGCGGAGGGGCGGGGAGAGCAGGGTTTGCCGGAGTCGGGGGGGGGAGCGGTTTGCGCGCTCCGGCCGGAGAGGCGGGGCTTGCCGGGGTCCGGGGGGAGCGGGCTATGCCACCTCCAGCGGGGGCGGGGGTTGCCCCACTCCTGGCCGGGAGAGCGGCTTGCCGGAGTCGGACGTGAGAGGGGGTTGCCGCGTCCAGCGAGTAGAGAGCGGGCTTTGCGGAGCTCGGCGGGGGAGGGGTTGACGGGCTCCGGCGGGAAGAGCGGGGCTCTCGGTCCCGGAGGCCGCGTGCCGTCCAACCGCGGGAGAGCGGGAAGCAGGGTTGCCCGTGCCAGGATAAATAGAGGGACGGGCTTAGCCGGAAGCTGCCGCGGTGAGAGAGCAGAGGAGAGCGGGGCTTGCCGGAGCTCCGGCCGGGAAGTGGGCTTGCGGAGTCCGGATGGCGTCAAGTGGAGTCCGCAGCGAGCTCTGGGCTCTGAGTTACCCCGGGGCCAGGCTTACCTTTCCTGCTCGGTGCACCCAGGTGATCTCAGAGCGCTCGTGCTGGGTCACTCAAGTCTCCCCAGAGTGACTCCGTCCGCTGGACTCGTTGCTGGGGGCCGTTGTGGCTTGAGGTTCCTCAGAGCCGAGGGGCGGGGGGCTCGCCCAACACAGCTTGTGACTAAGGGGGACTGCGCGCTGCGCCCCTCCCACCCAGAGCTGGAGACGCCAGGCTGTGTCTCCATACGTGGGTTCAGGGTGTCTCCCACTACGCTAAGTGTT
Source organism: Chelonoidis abingdonii (assembly GCF_003597395.2). NCBI lineage: Eukaryota > Metazoa > Chordata > Testudines > Testudinidae > Chelonoidis > Chelonoidis abingdonii. The sequence goes on along the minus strand of NC_133771.1, from coordinate 118,910,926 downwards.
GCCCGTGCTTAGACGGCTTCTGACGTCCCCCCTTTTCTCAGCGATGAGATTGAAGCAGGATATGTGTCGGGTGGCATGCAGCAGGGCGGGAATTGCGGCTCCGCGTATTTGGGCGAGTCCTCAGTGCTCCCGTCCCACAAGCACCCGTGGTCTTGCCATTCCCCTTTGGGGAGGCATCACTCCAGAGCGAGTGGGAATGCTTCTCCGTGTCTCTGAAGATGGTGTGTGCCTCAGTTTCTCCTGCTGTGCGACTCGGATAGTAGTTGATGCATCGATAAGGTTTGCATGCGATCCTAAGGGCAGTGATGGCCGCACGGTTCTAGAGATTGGCGACCCTGTAGCCGGCAGAGTAGTGGATAACTGACGGGCCCCGTGCTGCAGGTCAGCCAGACTGCTGAGAAACAGACCAGGTGCCTGCTGGCCGGGAGAGACAAAGCGGGCAGCTGGAAGGGTCAGTCTCCTGGGATCGGGAGGAGCCCCATGGCTCTGCTACCCCACCCCCAGATGCACTTTGTGGTGTTCCCTGAGTGGGTGCCAACAGCCCTTGCTTCACGCTTGATCTGTGCTAGGGCCTGGCTGCTCTGCTTCCTTAGGGTGGGTGATTTTCTTGTGATTTTTTTCCCCAGCACCTGTCGTGCTCTTAACCCCAGGCCAGTCATGTACTGAGAAAGCAGACAGGGGACCAGCTGACCCCCCCCCACGTAGCCCCGTGTTCAGATGTGTTCAGACAATGGTTAGACATGCAGGCAGACCACTACCTGGATGCCTCGTCCATCCAAAATCAGCACATTGTGCTCCAATGTTTCCTCAAGAACACCCTTCTCCGCTCGGTGTGTTACCACACACAACTGCCCCACCCAGTACGTTCCTCCAGCGCCTAGATACTCGACCGTTACCAGATGCACTCAACACCCATCCAAGCATTCATCATTGTTCGCAAGGCCAGGACACAGTGCCAGTTGCCAAGCGAAGCAGTTGCCCAAGTGCCGCAGCAGGCGTGCCAGAGCCCTCAGACAGACATATTCAAACCTGTGAGGCTGTAATGCTTAATCACCGTACCCCCTTCCTTGTTTTATGTATGTATTTTTATTAGGATTTTTCTGTCTTTTTTATTCACATGTTTCATTATTACAGGAACTGAAATTACTAAAAGGTAAAAACTGGATGCAAATCAATTGAAACCACTGCAGAGTAAATGCTGTGAAGCATGCTTTAACTGCAGTGGAAGCCACCAAACATTACTGTTGGACTTCAGCTTCAATAGGCTCCTTTAAGTCCATCCTTATCCTTGAGAGCCTGTGCTGGTGCTCTCTGATTGCCCTGCTCTTGGCTGGTCAATTCAGGCCTTCATGGAATTGAACCTCGGCCGCATTCGTCACTGAAAGCGTTTCCCCTTCCCTTCACATATTATGAGAACGCACTACACACGCGCTATATATAATCGCTGGATTTCGCTTTCCAACACGTCTGTAGCTTTCCGTAGAGACTTCTCCATCTCCCCTTCAAATGGCCAAAGCAATCCACAGTATCTGCCCGCTAGCCTGTAGTGACGTCGTTGCTCCTGTCAAGTTCCTGTATACGGTTTCATGAGCAGGCATTAACGAATAAGGGGTTCAGGATCACTAGTGGCTTTTCGACGTCCCCAACTGTGATCTTCGGGTCTGGGAAAAGTCCCTGCCTGCAGCTTCACTGAACAAGGCACGTTCCGCAAGATGCGTGCTCATGCACTTTCCAGGCTCTGTAGAAATGTCAGTGAACGCACGTGTCCACAGCGCTGGGAACCATTTGAGGAATGACCCTTTTCGATTAATGTTACTCGGGATGGCCAGGGGAGGTCGGTGCCAGAATCGGAATAGCGTTCCTCTATTGCACTCCACAGTTTAGCGGAAACCATTTGGAGCAGCATCCATGTCCTGCAATTTCCCAGAGTCACGGTTCGTCTGAACAGGATGCGATTTAATGGCACTGCAATACTTGCATTCACAACTATTCCACGGTTCTACTTTCATCCCATAACTGGTTTGCGGACCGCATCGGCATAGCTGTCTGGAGTTGCAGCTTCCGACTGCATCGCACTCGCTTCTCACTGACAGGGTAGCTACTCAGTTCGTGGTAGCCGTGCGCGCAAGGGTTGGGCGGTCAGCACGTCCAATGAAAGTGGGGCCTCTTTGGCCCGTAAGTTCTGCAGCAACTGCTCGTATCCAGCTTGCGGTACTCGATGTGATCCCACCTCAGTACTTGTTCCCGAGCCAAAGGCGCGTTCACGCTGCAGAGCGCGTCCGTCTGGCCAAAAGCATTTTGAGTGTCAGCAGTTGTCAGCGCTCTTTTTCTCTCTCTGAGCTCTCACTGTCCTTATGAGCATAAGGATAGATCAACTTTGCTTAGAGGATGTGCTTTGGCCCATTCTCAGCACATTTCCTAATGCAGTCGGGCTCCATTCTTTTCCTGAAAAATCACACGCGCAGCGGCTCACAATTGGCCAACGGCCCGCTGAGGGTAGCGATTTTGCACCAGGGGTTCGTTGGAACAGGCATGGGTGGACGCCCCTTCCGTGACCCTTCCCCAACCACCAGCAGCAAATTTTGGCAGGTGCTCTGTGGGAGTTTTGCACAATTGCCCACTCAAACGCGCTTTGCAACGGGTGGCAAGTGTTGAACCTGCGCGCTGGTCGCTGTCAGTGTGGACACACTGCAGCGCTGGCCGTACACAGCTGTACGACCACAGCTGTAACGGCCAGCGCTGCAAAACTGTAAGTGTAGACAAGCCCTGAGGCAGTTGTGCTCCTCTGAGACAATACCTACTACAAAGTGCATGAGATCTTTATCCAAAGTACCCTCAATTGAGAAGATCTGGCTTTAGAAAGGAGGTTGGACTGCATGAAGCCCACTAGAAAACGAGAAAGATGACTTACAGATTTTAAAGACATTTCAAGAACATTGACCATAGGGCAGAGGAGAACAACAGAGGGTTCCCTAGTAGGAAATTGGGTAACTGACTTTTCTTTGTTCCAGTCATCATAAAACTAATTGTGAGATATATTTTTCTGAAGTTTTACTATGGTAAAACAGTTTATTAAATTAAAAAAAGTTGACTGTCAATAGTTGTAGCTGAGTAGTCCCACTGACTTCACTAAGACCTGTTTGTGCTTAAAGTTAAGCACATATGTGTTTGACGGAATGGGGCCTAAGTTTGCAGAAAAAATATTTGGGCTATAAAGTATTTATAAAATAAAAATGATACTGTAAAATCTAATAATTTTAATAATTGGTAAAAAAATCTTGCATAATAACCTGAGAAGCTTCTTTTACTAAAAAAATAGCCACATCGTTATTTAATATTATTCATGGCTGCTGAAATACTAAACTAGGGCATACCCATTTAATTTGGCATGAAGATATGGCACCTGTCCATCAAATTTCTACTACAGTATAGCAGCCAAAAAGCAATTGAGCCTTCTGAATATTGTACAATTAACCTCACATTTTGGCAAATAATTCTTTATGTTCCATTACACATGCTAGATATTTAATTCATTACATTTGTGGAAGCTGTCTTCTCAATTCACAAAATATTTAATTTCTCTCTACTTCTCTTCTTGCTTCCCAATTCCCTCTGCATCTGGTTTCCATCTGCCAATGTATATTTTAGGTTTTATTATTGTATCATCATAGATATGTGGCGAAGGATGAAATTAAGAGCAATTGCATTTTTGTACAATGTATTAAACATTATTCACATCCAGAAACAAATGAAAGAGACAGAGGATTCATGGTTTCAATCAACATAAATTAAATAATGAACTTTGTCAAGATATCATTTTAATGTATAAAAATAAATTTTGGCAAAAGAAATTCATGGAATTTGGTTTATCTATACAAATTCTAGGCGTGGCTGGTAGTGTTGCCTATTATTAAAGTTGCCCATTATAAAAACCCCTTTTGGAAAACTTTACCTCTTCAGGCAGAAATTTTCCATGCTGGATGTCTGCCTGAGGCTGAAATCTATTTTATTTTATTTATTTAGCAAAATTTAAGCCAGAATAGTTCAGTCATTTTTGAGAATGAAGCTATTGAAAAATATGATATTTTGCTGATGTTAAAAAAATTTGGGTGACCTTCTCTTTGAAAAGCTCTAACGCCCCAAGGCTTTGGGGCAGGCACTTGAAATTTGGCAAGCAGATTGACCTGTGTGTCAGGGATGTGCCTTTTGCTGTCTGTGAAAAACGTCCACATCTGGCCAAGTTACAAGCTTTTTTAAAAAAAATCACAGCTTAAACTGCACAGACTTAAGAGTTTTAGCAGCTAAATGCTAAACTGAGCAATGTGGGGAAAGAGTGGAGAGAAGCAAGCGGGGAATGGGACCCTGGGGGAAGGGGCAGCGTGGGAGCAGTGCCTTGGGAGGAAGGGCCACGGTTCTAGTGCTGGTGGCCCCCCACTTTTAGGAAGCTGCCACTGCTCCTGAGACCAGGACGTACTGCCTGCTCATAAAAATCTGCTGACTGCTATTATCCACTCAGGATCCCACAGGCTGAAGAAGAGAAAAGAGGGAGGATTTGCACAGATAAAGAGATACTAGGCTGAATGCTGGCTGCTGACAACAATATTCTGGCTATTTATGGGGTTAGAATTTGGTGCCAAGAAAAATGCGTATATGCTTCTTTCACAGCTGAAAGTGGGAAGGGGCAATTTAGCAGACAACCTGGACTGCTGGATGGATACTTGAATAAGAATAACCAATGTGTGTCCTTAAAAAATAGACCTTACAGATGTGTAAAGTTAACCCTTCACAAGCATTATCATTAACCTAAATTAACATTTTTTTTTAAGATTACTGCTGCAAGCATTCATCATGCAGCCCCCCTATAATATTTGAGAATATTATATAAGAACAATAGCAAGCATTACCACCTGAAAAGGAGCTCCTTGATTTTCTGTAGCACCTAATTAGCTTGCCTTAGAGATGTGGAACCCTACCTAAGTAGCTTATGCGACAAGTGGTTTCAGAAGCAGAAGTTACCAGAAGGCTTGGACAAAGGTAAGTTTTACATCCTGTTCCGACTGTGGCCAGATTTGGGATCAAAGCCCTACATGCATTGTTAAAAACAAAACTAAAAAGACATAGTGCACAGTTGCCATTTTGCTGATTCAGCAGGCAAAGCAAAAGAGCCAGGAGTTATTCACAGGGCTTTTATACTGTACATACCAAATCCTCAGCTGTCACTGGCTGTCCATTTTTGTCATTAGCCACCACCATTTTTCCCAGTCTCTCTTTCATATCCGCCAGGCTGGTGGTCAGTGCTAAGATTGCCATGATTTCACTTGCAACAGCAATGTCAAACTGAGCCTACAAAGATAAAAGCAAGAGTAGTAAATCACATCAGACACTGGCAAGAGGATACTTTCAGAGCAAAATTAAAAGAAATACAGTGTGATTATTACCTTGAGAGTGAAATTTAAAAAGTTCTTAACACTTATTAACAACACCTAAGATTATTCAAACTGAAATAACTAACAGTGAATTGGAAATTAGATGTTTAAAATAAGATTTTTGAGGGTTTTTTGTTTCGAATTTGGCATTTCACTCATTTGGGGACTCAGCACCTTGCTGGACTGAACCCCTCAATTGCTATTTCCTTTAATAGGAGATCAAGTTGTTGAACCACTGACAGAACAGGACCTTGTGTAGTCAGTGAAACAACACTGGTCAGTTTCATTTTCCACATCACCTGCACTAGCACAAGTATCTTTATATTTGGGTTTATAATACTGGTCAGGAATTTGTAGGGTGACCAGACAGCAAGTGTGAAAAATCAGGACAGGGGATGGGGGGGTAATAGGACCCTAATAAGAAAGAGACCCAAAAATCGGGACTGTCCCTATAAAATTGGGATATCCGGTCACCATAGGAATTTGTATATTTAAAAAATCCTCTGTATTTCATGAAAATATATTCATATTACATTTTGTAATTTTTAGTTTAGCTTACAAAATTCTAAATGGGGGGGGGGTTAAACTACTTAACAATGCATCTGACGAAGTGGGTATTCACCCACGAAAGCTCATGCTCCAAAACGTCAGTTAGTCTATAAGGTGCCACAGGATTCTTTGCTGCTTTTACAGATCCAGACTAACACGGCTACCCCTCTGATGCTTAACAATGTTCCTTTAAAATAATATTTTCTTGCATTTAGCATATAAAACTTGTGCTTTTTTTGCCTCCTGGATTAACTTTGTGCAGCACCAATCCTATTGCTCCTGTAGAAATAGATCTATAAACTGCAATACTTCTTTAGAAGGATTCAAACTAAGCCCCTGACAAGTGAAATCTCATTGACCGGGGTTCTCCCAACTAATTTTTTCGTGGCCTCAGAGTGCGGCCAACAACTCTTGCTGGTGACAGTTTTTCTTAAAATATCTGATTAACTTTAGGAAAGACAAATACATATGCGTGTCCAAATCACTGTAATTTATTTATGCAGGATTTTTTTTTTTCAGACAATAATAAAAATAATGTACAGTTTTCTCTATTCTTTACTGGACCTAAACAGAAAGAACATGAAAAGCACCTTATTTGTGTTTCTAGTCTGTTTTTCTTGTTGTTTCTTTTCCTTTTTGGTTGCTTATTTAAAGACTTGCTAGCTACTAAGAAAAGTGATATTAAGAAACATACAAATATCACTTTTCATAGCAGACTAACTCAGCACCGGCAAGCCTGGGGACAAATTAAGCTTTGGATGAGGAGGTGGGTACAGAGCCAGTGGCAATAGGGGAGGCAGTGAGGGCCAGGGGTGATAGCGGGATGGTATGGGTGAGCTCGGGGCCAGAGCCCACCATCTCCGGATGGGGAATGGAGCCTGAAGCCTGCCACCTACTACCCCAGGGCTGAAGCTCGACCTCTCTCCCTCCCTCCCCGCCCCCGCAGGAAGGTGAAGAACTCATTGACTGCCTACTCCTCTAGCTTTTGTCTCTCCAGAGACGGCAAGGCCCAATTACTACTGGCAGCCACAGAGAAGGGGCTGCTGCTTTGTGCCCCCCCAGTCACTGCAAAGGAGGCTGTGGCCATAAGAAAAGCCTAGCTGTATTTGAGAAACGCTGACTTAGACACCAAATTGACAGGCACTTCATAAATACTTAAGGTCCCAGTTCCGCAAAGACTGCAGGATCAGGCCCCACGACAGGCCCCTATTTCATGTACCTCATGCTGGGTACTAACATGAGAAGACTCTAGATTTATTAAACTAAATTGGCTCTTTATTAAAGCAACCATATACAGAGCTGCTCCAGCCACAACTTAATATATTTTATGCATCTGCACAAGCCACAAGGAATGACTGTCTGGTGTTTCTCTCAACTCTTCTCTCCTGCAATCCATGCTCCTCCCTTCAGCTTTCATGCAAGTTGCTAGAGTTTCGCTAGAGCAAATCTCTTAGCACTTAATTAAATTTAAGCATGTGAATAATTGTATTGATGTCAGCATGGCAACTTGTTCATTTAAAGTTAAACACATGCTTGAATGTTTTTCTAGATCAGGATATAAATAGGTTTACATAGGTACAAGTGAATAAAGACTATTTGTACATGAGTAAAGATTGACAGGATTTGGATCCAAAATGAAAACAGTAAAGTTATAAAACAGATATTTTCAAACGTGAATTTGGGTTAGCACTTTATTAATAGAGAAACAAGCTGTGCATCCAACAAAACAGCTGGGGGTACATAGTTAGACCATCCCAGCTATGTTAAAACAGTGTTATGGTCACACTTTCCTTGAACTAACTAAAATAAGAAAATCCAGAGTTAAGGATGACAGTCCTCCTCTAAATTATCCTTGAAGCACTGAGAGATGGTGAATGAGATCATAGAGAGATTTCACACACCATATAAACTGCAACATCATCTAAGTTTATCAGGATCGTTTTAACAACAGAATTTACGCTTTTATTATGAATTCCAGAGTTTTCATCACCATCATTAAAATGCCTATTTCCCTTTTGTATATTAGGATTTTTGTTTTTTTATATAAATTTAAAAGAAAGGAGAAAGAACCCACTTCCAGGAAATGTTTGAGGAATGATATAACATTTTATTAAAAAAACAGCCACAACTCTAACTATTAGTATAAAATAGTATGTGTTATTGTATCAGTCAATGTTACTTTCTGTGACACAGTCAGGGTCCAGACACCCCAAAGAATAAGCAGTTGAATCAACTGATTGTGAGATCAAAAACAATAGAAGCTCTATTTACATATGAATCAGCAGAAGGATGAGAAGTCCACAGGAACAGAAGAACAACAGGAAGCCTTCCCAACTCTTGAAACAAAGACAATGAACTTTGGGGATAATATAAGGGTGGGGGGAGGGGGGGGCGGGCCAGCAAAAAGACATTTGAGTTATCCATCACTTGAATGACTGAAGAGGCCAGAGCTCTTGAAATCACAGAACAGTGGGTCTTTCAAACAAGGATGTTGAAGTCTATGGAAAATGAATATAGGCGAGAAAACTGTTTAACCATGAATATAACTTGCTGAAGTTAAATTTAATCAATAGAAAGTGTGTTTTGTCTGTAACCCTTCGTACCTTTCCAAGGCTGCCCAGAGGATTCAGGGGGCCGGGGGCAAAGCAATTTCGGAGGCCCCTTCCATAAAAAAAAAATTGCAATACTATATTCTCGTGGGGGCCCCTGTGAGGCCTGAACAAATTGCCCTACTTGCTCCCCACCACGGGCAGCCATGGGAAAAATAAACCTTCCGCATCTCGGCACAAACCCAGTTTTGAGAAAACTTCTTTACAAGGGATCACTGGTTCTCAGCATCAGCTAGTGCTAAAAGGCACTAAAGCTCATTAACAGGGGTGGACAAATATTTTCTGTCAAAACTTTATTTGGATCGAAAACTAAGGGCTTTTAAAAAGCAGAAAAATATCACGGACAATGTCTGCTTTCCTTCAAAATTTGTTGTGATTTTTTTAATTGAAAAGCTGAAAATTAGTCGTGCCCAAAACCTGACTATGGTTGGTTTCAGAAGTGTGTGGCCAAATATTGCTTGCTTGCTGTGTTTGAGTTTAAAGAAACAATAAAAAATTCTGCTTAAAAAAATCCAAAACTTTTGACACCTCAGCTTGTGACCAAATGCCTGAGCCATCCAGTCAGAGATTTTCCTGGTTTCTGATCTCTGCTGGCTTCCTTGACTCATATCTGTTCCATAACTTTGGTTCATTTAGCTTAGAACATAAGAATGCCAACTGGTCAGACAAAGGTCCATCCAGTCAGTATCTGTCTACTGACAATGGCCAATGCCAAGTGCCCAGAGGAGTGAACCTAACAGGTAATGATAAGCAGATCTCTCTCCTGCCATCCATCATTACCCTCTGACAAACAGAGGCTAGGGACACCATTCCTTACCATCCTGGCTAATAGCCATTAATGGACTTAACCTCCATGCATTTATTTGTTTCCTAAAGACTGGCTCCATGGCGTCCCTCACAAACTGGAGACGGTTACTGTGGGTTTGTCTTTAGTATAGCTTATGTACATACTCCATTGAACTGAGCATTTGAGCTTGTTCATAATCTGGGATGAGCTATCTTGTAAAACTGAAATGCCAATAGTATATGCATGTGAATGGACACAGGGTGCTAAAATTAATTAATCCAGGGGTTCTCAAACTGGGGGTCGGAACCCTCAGGGGTCACAGGTTATTACTGAGGTCCAAGCTGTCAGCCTCTACCTCAACCCGCTTTGCCTCCACATTTATAATAGTGTTCAATATATAAAAAAGTGTTTTCAATTTATAAGGGGGAGGGTCGCACTCAGAGATTTGCTATGTGAAAGGTCACCGGACAAAAGTTTGAGAACCACTGAATTAACCCCTCTTGAAGCCTCAGGGAATGCAGGGGTGTGGGGTGTCTCCCTTGGTAGGGTCGAGAAGGAGGTAGAGTGTGTAGAATATTGCTCTTCTCATGTGATCCCTCCCCAGTGGCAATTTTAAAAGAATCTACCTTCCCTGACATGAATCTCCTATGGCACTGAAATTAAATATAGACTATAATTGGCATTTGAGAAGTGAAAGGGTGGGCATGAGCAGGAAACACCCTTCAGTCCCTTAGGATCAGGCTACATGGGGTTAGAAAACACAGAATGTCCGATACCCCGGTGGAATGCTGAAGTGGCAGCAAGACGCTCTAATTGAGGAAGGAGCGAGACCCTGATGTTTGGGTACAGGAGATATTCAGGACGACTGGAATGGTGCCTGAAGCGGCTGTATCTGCTTGGCTTCACACCAGTAGGAGAATCTTTTCCATTTAGTTAAGTAGGTCGCCCTCGTGGAAGTTTTATAGATTCACGACTCTAGGACTGGAAGGGACCTCTAGAGGTCATCGAGTCCAGTCCCTGCCTTCACGCACAACCAAATTACCGTCTAGACATCCTGGATAGAATTTATCTAACCTACTCTTAATATCTCCAGAGATGGAGATCCACAACCTCCCTAGGCAAGTTTTCCAGTGTTTAACCCTTGACAGTAGGAATTTTTTCCAATCCAACCCAAATCTCCTTGCTGCAGTTTAAGCCATTGCTTCGTGTTCATCATTAGAGGCTAAAGTGAACAAGTTTCTCCCTCCTGATGACACCCTTTTAGATACCCGAAAATGCTATCATGTCCCTCTCAGATTCTCTTTTCCAAACTAAATAAATCCAATTCTTTCAGCCTTCCTTCATGGTATGTTCTCAAGACCTTTAATCATTCTTGTTGCTCTTCTCTGGACCCTCTCCGATTTTGCCACATCTTTCTTGAAATGCGTGCCAGAACTGGACACAATATCCAGTTGAGGCCTAACCAGTGCAGAGTAGAGCGGAAGAATGACTTCTCGTGTCTTGTTTACAACACACCTGTTAATGCATCCCAGCATCACGTTTGCTTTTTTTGAAACAGTATCACACTGTTGCTCATATTTAGCTTGTGGTCCACTATGACCCTAGATCTCTTTCGTCATACTTCCTTAGACAGTCTCTTCCATTCGTTGCGTGAAACTGATTGTTCCTTCCTAAGTGGAGCACTTGCATTTGTCTTTATTGAACTTCATCCGGTTTACCTCAGACAATTTCTCCAATTTGTCCAGATCACTTTAAATTTTGACCATGTCCTCCAAGCAGTTGCAACCCTCCAGTTTTGTATCGTCTGCAAACTTAATAACCGTACTTCTATGCAACATCTAAGTCGTGAGAAGACATTGAACATAGCCGGTCCCAAAACAGACCCCTGCGGAACCCCCACTTGTTATACCTTTCCAGCCGGATTGGGAGCCATTAATACTACTCTCTGAGTACAGTTATCCAGCCAGTTATGCACCCACCTTATAGTAGCCCATCTAATATAATTTGCCTAGTTTATCGATAAGGATATCATGCGAGACCGTATCAAATGCCTTACTAAAGTCTAGGTATACCACATCCACCGCTTCTCCCTTATCCACGAGGCTCGTTATCCTATCAAAGAAGCTATCAGATTGGTTGACACGATTTGTTCTTTACAAATCCATGCTGCTATTCTCTATCACCTTACACCTTCCAAGTGTTTGCAGATGATTTACTTAATTACTGCTCCTATCTTCCCTGGCACAGAAGTTAAAGTAACTGGTCTTGTAGTTTCCTGAGTTGTTTTTTATTTCCTTTTTATAGATGGCACTATATTTGCCCTTTCCAGTCTTCTGAATCTCTCCCGTCTCCCATGATTTTCCAAAGATAATAGCTAGAGGCTCGATACCTCCTCTATTAACTCCTTGGATTCTAGGATGCATTTCTCAGACCCTGGTGACTTGCAGGCATCTACTTTTCTAAGTGATTTTTAACTTGTCTTTTTTTTTTTTTCTCTAAACCTACCCCTTCCCATAACACGCACTATGTTAGACATTCCTTCAGACTTCTCAGTGAAGACCGAAACAAGAAGTCATTAAGCATCTCTGCCATTCCAAGTTTCCGGTTTACTGTCTCCCTCCTCACTGAGCAGTGGGCCTACCCTGTCCTGGTCTCCTCTGCTCTAATGTATTGATAAAAGTCTCTTGTTTCCTTTATTCCCATAGCTAGTTTGAGCTCATTTTGTGCCTTTGCTTTCTTAATCTTGCCCCTGCTTCCTGTGTTGTTTGCTTATATCTCCTTTGTAATCTGACTAGTTTCCATCTTTATATGACTCCTTTTTATTTTGTAGGTCATGCAAATCTCACGGTAAGCCAAAGGTGGTCTTTTGCCCATTTCTATCTTTCCTACCATCGGAATAGCTTGCTTTGTGGGCCCTTAATAGTGTCCCTTTGAAAAACTGCCAACTCTCCTCAGTTGTTTTTCCCCTCAGTCTTGATTCCCATGGGACCTTACCTATCAGCTCTCTGAGCTTACCAAAATCCGCCTTCCTGAAATCCATGGTCTCTATTTTGCTGTACTCCCTTCTACCCTTTCTTAGAATTGCAAACTCTATGATTTCATGATCACTTTCACCCAAGCTTCCTTCTACTTTCAAATTCTCAACACTGCCACTGCCAAGGAGAATTTGCTGCACTGGAAGGGAGCACTGGCTCTCCATAGCATTCAACCACCGAGTTTCCATATCACGAGATGCAGCGACTGTAGATCTGGGTGGAGCAGGCGCCTGCAGTCCTGTGTGATGAGATCTCGGTGCAGGGGCAGGGCAATCGGGGCAGCCACTGACAGCTCCAGTAGGGCTGTAAACCAGTGCTGGCGAGGCCAAGCTGGGGCAATTAGAATTATTACTGCTTTGTCCCTGCGAACTTTGATGAGGACTCTGTGGATGAGTGGGAGCAGTGGAATGGCGTACTTCAGACTCCCGCTCCAAGGGATCGCAAAGGCATCTGAGACCGAGCCTGGACCGTGGTTCTGGAAGGAGCAAAACTGTGGACATTGGCTATTGTCCTTGGTAGCAAAGAGGTCCATTTGGGGAAACCCACGCTTTTGGAAGATCGATTGCAAGACATCCAATCTCATCGACCGCTTGTGCATGCGGTACGACCTGCTGAGGCGGTCCGCTAGTTCGTTTCACTCTCCCAGGAAGTATGACGCTATGAGATGGATGGAGTGGGCTATACAAAAGTCTCACAGGAGAAGAGCCTCTTGGCAGAGGGGAGAGGAGTGGGCTCCACCCTGCTTGTTTATATAAAACACGACGGTGGTGTTGTCTGTCAGAATGGTCATGCTGTGCCCTTCTAAAGCAGCATGAAAAGGTTTGGCAGGCTAGGCGAACAGCCCTGAGTTCCTCCACATTGATGTGGAGCAGCCTCTCGTCTCTGGACCACAAACCTTGCATCCTTAGATCCCCTAAGTGGGCTCCCCAGCCAAGGTCTGATGCGTCCATCACCAGCATCAGAGCCAGCTGTGGTGCGGCGAAGAGGATACCCTCGCATACTACGGGCCGATTGAGCCACCATCGCAGGGAGTCCAATACTCAGGCAGGAACTGTCACGACAAGGTCTAGGGGATCTCTGCCCGGGCAATATGATAGGGCTAGCCACGCCTGTAAAGTCCTGAGCCGTAGCCGAGTGTACTTGACTATGTGACTGCATGCCGTCATGCATCCTAGGAGCTGCAGGCAGCATCTGGCCGTGGTTGTGGGGAACCTTAGCATCGAGTCTATGATGCGCTGGATGGCCAGGAACCTGGATTCCGGGAGGCTCGCTTGTGCCTGTACTGAGTCCAGCACTGCCCCGATGAACTCCAGCCTTTGCGTAGGTATCAAGGAGGACTTGGGCACGTTGACTAGAAGACCCAGCCTGCGGAATACATCCAGGGCCACCGTCACGTGGGTATGGACCTCCTCCTCGAACCGACCTGCGAGAAGCCTATTGTCCAGGTACGGGTATACTCATTCTCCTCTTTCACAGAAAGGCTGCCACTACTGACATGCACTTCGTGAACATGTGGGGGGCTGCTGCCAGGCCAAAAGGAAGGACAGTAAACTGGTAATGGTATTGGTTTATGGTGAACTGCAGGAACCGCCAGTGAGCAGGATGAATAGTGACGTGAAAGTATGCATCTTTCATGTTGAGGGGAGCGTACCAATCCCCTGGATCTAGGGACAGAATGATAGTGCCATGGGAGACCATGCAGAAGTGGAGCTTGACTAAGAACTTGTTGAGCCCATGGAGGTCTAAAATGGGCCAAAGGCCCCACTTTGCTTTGGGAATGAGAAAATAATGGGAATAAAACCCTTTCCCTCTTAATTCCCGAGGGACTTCCTCCACTGCCCCCACCTTGAGGAGCGACTGAACCTCCTGCATGATGAGATGCTTGTGAGAGGGGTCCCTGAAAAGGGACAGGGAAGGAGGGTGGGGGGGAAGGAGGAGAACTGAAGTTTGTATCCCACTTGTGCTGTGCGTAAGACCCAATGGTCCAATGTTATGCAGCCCCTGCATGGTAGAAGTGGGACAAGCGGTTCAAGAAACAAATCGGGAAGGATCTGGGAGCTGATTTGGTACACTGTCCTCGAGAGCACCTTGAAAACCCTTGCTTGTTGCCAGGGTGGGCTTTGCCCTTGCTCTGGCCTTGGCTACGCATGTTGTTCCACCTACGCCTATTGTCTCTGCCTCTCCTATGGTAAGGCTCCTGTCTAGGACGAGACTGGTACTGCCGTTGCTGTGGCAGCTGGGGCTTGAAAGGCTTCCTCTGAGTCGTTGGGGTGTGCATCCCCAACAACTTGAGGGTTGCCCGAAAGTCTTTGAGGCTATATAGCCTGGCATCCATTCGGTCCAAAAAGAGACCCGAGCCTTCAAAGGGGAGGTCTTGAAGGGCATTCTGGACCTCTGGCGGACAGCCTGAAGCCACGCTAGTGCCTCACCACCACACCTGAGGCGATTGTTCTGGCTACTGATCTGCCAAGTCCAGAGAGCCCTGCAAAGAGGTCTCGGCTACTGCCTTTCCCTCATTCATGAGGGCCATAAACTCAGGCTGCGAGCCCTGAGGTAAGGAGTCTTTAAATTTGGAAACTGCTGCCTAGGAATCAAAACTGTGCCTGTTCAGGATCGCCTGCTGGTTGGCAATCCTCAGTTGGAGGCCCCCATAGGAACAGACCTTCCTCCTGAATAGGTCTAGAAGTTTAGCCTCCTTGGCCTTGGGAGCCGGGGCTTGCTGACCATGACATTCCCGCTCATTGATAGCTGAGACTACCAGTGAACAGGGGGCCAGATGACAAAAGAGAAAGTTGTATCCCTTGGAAGGGGCAAAGTACTTCCTTTCCATGCCCTTTGCCATCAGCATGCTAGAAGCTGGGGTCTGCCAGACTGTCTTGTAATTGGACTGGATTGTCTTTATGAGCAGGAGTGCAATTCTGGAGGGCCCTTCAGGGCTTAAGATGTACATCATAGGATCCTCCTGCTCTACTGCTTCCTCCGCCTGTAGGCCCAAATTTGGGGCAACCTGTGGGGCAGCTCCTGGTGTGCTCTGTGGTCAATCGGA
Source organism: Chelonoidis abingdonii (assembly GCF_003597395.2). Taxonomy (NCBI): domain Eukaryota; kingdom Metazoa; phylum Chordata; order Testudines; family Testudinidae; genus Chelonoidis; species Chelonoidis abingdonii. The sequence goes on along the minus strand of NC_133771.1, from coordinate 118,895,474 downwards.
GGAGGCCATGACACCACCGTGCCCACTACAGCTTCATCTGATGATGACGAGAAGGCGAGGGCCTGTTGCATCTCCTCCTTGCCCCAATTCGTACGCCAGGGGCTCGTTCGAGTTCTGTCTAGTTGACTGACCTCGGGATGATCCCGGGTTCAGTGCTGCTTCCTTTCTCCAGTGCTCTGGAGAAGCATCTGGTGGCCTGGATACTGTGGCCTCTTTGGGTGTGGATGGGTGCCTGCGCGGGGACCGGCAACCGATGCACTAAGTAGCCAGATCTCAAGGCTCTGGAGGAGGGTCCCTGCTGTTGGTGATAGGCCCATGGTGTCCAAAAGGGCCACTGCCCTGGCGGGCCCCACTGGGGATGCCACTCGATCTGGGGCTCCCTGCTAGCCAGCACTCTACAGGCATAGCTGCAGTGGCCTGAGTCCACCTTGGATTCTGAGGGTGCCGACCTTGAAGGACAAGGTGGTGTTGTGGAACAGTGCCATCGGGGGGCTGGGGAACGGCTCCTCACTGATTGGGACCGGGATCGTTACCAATGCTACTGGGACTGTTATCATTATCGTTGTCTTCTGCTTGGGCCCAGGGACTTTGACTTAGCGTCTCCTCGGTGCTGGTTTGGTGCCGGTGCCGGGGAGAGGTGCGCTGATGGTACCAGTGCCACATGTTGGCTCAAATCCGATGCCCTCAAGTCCTGTTGTGTTAGGGGCCACTGGGAGTCCACGGAGGATAAGCTCGATCAGTGCCGGTGCACCATTGCCAGCTTGCCTCTGGACGGCACCCTTGGTGACGGTGATGGAGACTTCTCTTCAACAGGGCTCGCTGCCGACAGCTCGATGAGGTCCTTCGTCACCTCAAAAGGTGACCAGCATGGAGGGCTGTTCTAGGAGCTCCTCCACACTCAAAGCGCTTAGCCGGGGCTTGAACGGCTCTGCGGCGCCGGAGCCACTGGTGCCAAAGCATGTCCTGGGGCTGCATTGCTCTTTTGAGTGCTCGATCCTTTTGGAGGCGCCTCCTTCTTATGCGGGGAACATCGTCTGCCTCTAGGTTGGCCCTTCGACCGTACTGGTGAGGTCAAATGGTGCCGAGGCCTGTCCTGCTGCCTCGGTGTCATATGCCTGCAGTGCCCTGCCGGTGCTGGATCACGAACTGACGCCGGGGCACTCTGCACCGAAGATACTGGCGCCACAGATCATTTTTGTATCTGAAGTTAGGATTTTAGTTATTTTTAAAAATTATTTTAATCCTCTGTCAATTTGATCCTGTGTTTTCCTCCCACTATTTGCTCTTTTATTCACTTCCTGGTTCTAATCCTCATGCCACTCTATTCAGTCAAGCTGTACATTAAACAGCACTGAGCACAGTATGTCATATCTGACTTGCTTCACTAAATGTTAACATCATGCTTTTAATAAATTGTTGGGATTGTACTGAAAAAATACTTAATACTAACTTTCTTGGAGTAATAGTGGGAAAAGCCCTACACATGAAGGATGCTTGAAACTAAAGAATTAACTGTTGCCTACAGAATATTTGCAAGGAACATTTGCACCAATTTTCAATGTGATTAATTATTGTGTATTCACTTAGTACTCTCAAATCAAGCTAATTTTTAAGTCATCAACTTCCTATAGTGGGTGGGAAGACTATTACCACCACTAAACCCTCTAGAAATGTTTAGTGACTTATGGCACACTGGAGCAACAAAAATCCATTTATATAAACCTGGGCTCAAGAAAATTGGTGCACTTAAAGCCAACGGATGTTACTTTTAAGTTTATCAGAAAGTTCTGCATTAACTGTTTCCAACTGGGTTGCCAGAAGTGGTACAGTTATCACTGCAAGGTGCTGAAATTTCAAAGACTATCACATGTGCTTACATTTTACACACTAAGCAGTTCCATTGACTTCAATTACAATTAAGCTCAGTCTTAAGTCTTAACAGTTTCAGGGCCCAAGTCTGTAATGTATGAGAAAGTAGAGAAAATGATGATGCGCTATAAGTTATACCAAGGGCATCTAAAGCACATGAAGAACCACCCTTTTTCACATTTAAATTAAATCAAATACAGAAATAAATATTAATTAAACAAAACTAAACTAAGGGCCTAAGCAGAAGATAATAAAATTTAAGCAGGGCACAAAATACAAAAAGAAAAGATGTTACATAAATTAGTTAATTGCATTAAATATATATGGGCAATAAAGTTGAGACTAAGAGTTACAGATTATAGATAACAATTACAATTTTCTTAAACTACTTGTGAAACACCATACAGTACACATTGGTTTCAGTTTCTAAGACATGACACTGAATTACTCATTAGTGCACCCAGTTTCATTGCTAGGATACTACAAATAAATATAACAATTAGACTATGGCAACTTAATCCTAAACAATTTATTGAAAGGATTGTAGAACAGCAAATATTTCTCATGCTTGAAAACAAATCCTTCCCAGAAAAACAACATTTAGTATATAATAGTACATACCTGTCGGAAAAATCCCTTCTCTGTATTTGCCTGCCCAATTGTTATTTTTCGTAGGAATCGGTCATTTGTATCCAATACTGGAAAGAGGGTGGGGGAAAAGAGAGGAAAGAAGAAAAATGAAACATTTACATTGACAGAGAATCAGCCACCTTGTTACTCTCCCCATATGCCTGATATAAGAATACATTATTTTTGCAGTATGTGCCTCTGTACCTAGTTGAGCATACGTCTAGATTCACTTTGCAATAGTGCACATAGCTAGGAAAGAGGAGCCTGAGATATACCAGCTTTTACACTCTTAAATGTCCAGTTTGAAATGTCTCAACTGTAACTTCTTTGGTAAAGTAATCTTCTGTTGGGAGCTAATAAGATCTTACTGGAATCCTTCTGTTTAGCTAGTACAGCAAAATCTTAATCTCCATCCACAGGTGTAACAAAAGCCTGCTTTAGTGGATCACCACCATTCCAGACCCACCCACTGCACCCCTCTTCATGACAAGGTTTTGAGAATAGATTTTTAGACTACAAGATGGCCACATAAGTATTCCCATGTTGTAAATGTACCTTTAACTTGAGCCCTTCCCCTTCAAAAACATCATTACATTAGCAAATTTGGCCCCAAGGAATTCCACACCATGTCATTTTTCTGCATCTCAATATGTAGTTTTCTGCATCTCCTATTTTACTTCCATGTCTGTCTGACACCATTTGGCAGGAAGTCTTTTCCAATTGCTCATCCCAAGCAACATTTATCTAACATACTTAACCCTTATTTGAATACCCACTGAGCTCTTAACTGAGAAATGTCTTCACAATACTCAAAGCGCAGCCAAATCCATTTCATGAATCCCCTCCCCCATCTTTACTTAAATTTATGCTGAAGCAAACTTAACTTCAAGCATGCGTTTTTGAGCACCAAAGGGAAGGGTCCACTAATCTGAAAGAGTTCCTGCTATGAAGAGACCAGCAAGTTAGTGTGGAGGTAGGCATTCATAGTGGTGGAGTAATGCCTTTGGTATTTAGCCAGGTATAGGTCCCTGCAGAGTTCCACTAAAAGTGCCTTTGAATTTACTGTTACCATTTGGGTACCTCTAGGAATAAAACTGGGACCTCTACTCAGCATCCTCTTTTTGAGGCATACCACTTTACTTTTAAATTTATAATATCCTTTGTGCTAGTCTACACGAATTCCCACTTAGCTGCTTCTTTTAAGCACAAGGAATAAAACAGATAGGGTTGATTTCTATTCAGTTTGGTTTCTGCCTATCAGAATCCTTACATTCTGAGAACAAAATAATTAGATTACATACAACTAAGGAAGCAGTATCTGAACTGGCAAATGGCATAAAATACAGATGGCTCTTGAGTGCGTCATTTTATTTATAGTATCCTTTCTGGCTGTCTTCTTAACAAGAAAGAGACATTAAATTAATCTTTCTTGTTTCTGATTTGAAGTCAAAATGAAGAACCACCCAACTATTTTTCTAATTCCTTACCAACTAAAAAGCCAACCATGCACAAAAAAGACATTACAACTATATGAACCTTGTATCCTTTTTACCTGTTAAGAGATTCAGACTCAGCATCAGTTACTTATTCTATAACAAACCACACTTAAGATGACTAATTACCATATTCATTGCATCAGGTCTCATGGACTGAATATTTACAAGAACTTTGACATAAAAAATTTAATATCACTCAAAATCTAAGTTTTCTTTTTAGCTTTTGCTAGAAAATCCCAGAAGTCCATCAGTAGCATTAAAGATTTGTTGGGGAAAATATTCTTCGTGTGCTATTTGTTATTTATATTTAATTACTGCCTGTGAGCCCTGCTCATAAGCGAAGACCCCACTGTGCTAAGTGCAGTACAAACAGAATAAAAAGGCCATGCTTGCCCCAAAGAGCTGACATACGACATATGAAACAAGGGACAGAGACACGGGGGAGCACATGGAAACAATGAGATAATACTGGCTAGCAAGACAGACAGTGGTCTCAGCTCACCAGCAGCGAATCACTTTAATGTTTTTTATAGGCCTCCTGGTAAAAAAGTTTTAAGGAGAGTTCTGCAGAAGTTTATGGGGAGCTTCTCCCAAGCGTGAAGGACAATATGGGAGAAAGCATGAAAGTGCTTGATTGAAAATTCAACAAGTGGGTGAAGGAGGCTGACATCATGGACTGATTGGAGGTGAAAGATGACCTTTTGGGATTGGCTTAATCACTTTCCAGGAATCAATCCAGCCACAGCATGAGTGCTCTGTTCAATTTTACTCTTTTCCTCAGGCTTTACGCTCCTGATTTCTCTTGTCCATTATCTTTTTTTTTTTTTTTTTTTTTTAGTAAATGGTTCCCTGGATTTTCTCCCTCTTATCTTATCTAGCTCAGACATTGTCTTTTACCTTACCGACCCATTAGCAAACAAAAAACATTCCATTTTCAGTCTGCTGATCTAGTTACCACCCCAATCTTGTCTTCCAAGAACTGAACCTTCCCCCTTTTAAATTATGTACGTCAAGCCAGGTAGGATGAGGATAGGTTATGAAGGGTCTTGAAAGTGAAGTAGCTTATGTTTGATACAGAAAAGAGGGAGCCAGCAAAAGGGATGCAAAGAGAGGATTGCAATGGTCAAAGTGATAGTAACTTGTTTATATGAGCTTAAAGCAAAGTCTTTGCTCTTAGTATCTCGAGAATCAGCACATGGCCAAAATGCTAGAATGCAATGACTTCTCGAAGTCACTTCCACCCCTACATTTCCATGATTCTACAATACCTTATTAATATTAATTAATATTAAAAGCAATTTTTGCATAGATGAAGACAATTCTAATGTAACTAAAACCATTAATGGATAAAGCTTGCATTCAAAGGACACTGGATAAAGAGAAAAAGTCTAGCATTTTCTTTAGAAAAAACGGTAACCCATCTAAACCAAACCAGGGTTTCTGGTTTGATTATAGTATCACTACATTTAAGGGTCCATCTGCATTTCTACTGGAGATCTATGTCATTTAAGCCACAATTCTACATAGGTGAGTGGGCCCACCCACTCACAGCTCACTGCATGAATGGAGCCTTAATGTTCTAATACAGCACCTATGGTCTCAAGCAGGGACATCTTTTACCAAATCTGCAAAAAAAAAAAAAAGATTAATCCTGCTGGTTTGGTACTAAATAAAAGTAAAAACCCAAATGGGAACCCAGCAGCTCACTGGTGACCCTAAAGAGCCAAAAGCCACTGAAAAGCACAAGCATTATCAACGTGTATCAGAGTAACAGCAAGGGGGATCTCACTGAGGAGTGAACAGCACCGTTTCAGTATTTTTTTAAATGGGCGAGGACAAGGAGAGAAGAGGATATAGAGACAGAGTGATTACTACCAGCACCAGAGAGGAAGGATGAGGAGAGCAAGCATTGGCTGGTGGCAGTGGGAACTTCCTCTAAAAAGGCAGACAGCATTTAAAAAAAAAATCCAATGTAAAGCTACTGTCATGACTAAAAGAATTAGGATAATTAGAGTTGAGATTGCCAAACCACCCTCAACTCCTTGCATGTATTTATTATGGGATTTGTCCTGCAAGGTGTCAAAAGCCCCTAATACTAAAAGATAGTCTGTAGAAATAAAGTCCAACAAAATAATCCACTTATAAAACCTGATCACTCACTACAATACAGGAACAATTTACAGCTCTCTCTCTCTCTCTATAGTAAATCCACCTTTGTTCTATATGTGATATTTGATATAAAAACACACACTATAGATACTTAGATGCCATGACAAATGGCATGGTATAAAAATCTAAACAGAATATAATAAGTGGAGGTAATATCTATGTGCTAAATTGTACGCCCATATGATAAGTTACAGGATAATATGCTAAACTTATTTCTTTTGAGTTTTTGACCAGTTCATCTGCTCTCTGTCCACTAATCCAGCTTCTCCAGGGTTTATTTCAATATTTCAATTCCACGAGTTGCCATTTCTAAAAAATCAACCTCCAAACAAGTGTTTCTTCCCTCTTACCCAAAACGACCAAGTTTAATCCTGAATCAGTGACAGATTTAAGATCTATTATCTGTTAATCCACCATGGGTAAAACTGGGAGCTTTATACCACTTTACTACTGAAAAAAGGAGATTTCCTGCTTTCCAATGATGTGCAACACGTGCTTAATCTAGCACAGCAATGTAATTTACTTTAAATTTAACATAAATGTTGTTTTAGGTCATTTTTAGATAGTTCCCAGTCTCCTTCTTCAGCTCCATCCAGATGAATCTTTGGTAACCTAGGCACTGGGCTTACAGGCAGAGGGATTAAATACCTTGCTGAAGTGAGGCCTTACTGACCGTTAATACTTACCTCTTTGCCATGTTATGGTAGATGGGTCAATATCAAGGCGTACAAATGTATTAATCTCATCGGCTGTTAAAGTGCCTGGATCGGTCTTGTTTATCCCCAACCTCTAGACAAAAATGAGAAGAAAAGCAATCAAGCAGACTTCCTGCTTAGAAAGCTATACAAACACATGTACCCACCCTAGTTTTTACAAACTTATTTTTTTTTAAAAAAAAGCAGCAGGCTGAAACACTTCAATAAATCACAACATTGAGGCTAAGGCTCAAATGATAAACTACACAGAAAAGCGCCTATAACAATGGGAAAAAATGTGGAGAGGAAAAAGGAGAAATACTCAAAGGCAATTACTCAAAAGGTCTCTATATAACACAACACCACCCCCTTAAGATAAACCAAAGAGAAGAGGCAACAAAGGAGACAGTGTGAAAAAGATAATTAACAAATAATTTATGCTTGATAGCTCTTTATCTTGGCCGAGGACACATCCTTGCAAATATCAGTGTGTGGCTTTACATGACGTCTCTGTGCTGTAAGTTACAAACTTCTGTCTGCCTAACTGATGTGCTATTTCAACAGCTCGTACACAACATTAAAAAAAAAAAAACCCAAACCCTATCATTTAGAAAGAGCAGCACAATACATTTTAAAAAGAACAGGAGTACTTGTGGCACCTTAGAGACTAACAAATTTATTTGAGCATAAGCTTTCGTGGGCTACACCCACTTCATCGGATGCACTGAATGGAACGTGTAAGAACACTATATATATATATACACACACATACAGAGAAGATGCCATACCAGCTCTAAAAGTCTAATTCATTAAGATAACCTGTTATCAGCAGGAAAAAAAACTTTTGTAGTGATAATCAAGATGGTCAATTACAGACAGTTGACAAGAGGTGTAAGGATAGTTATCATAAGGAAATAAATTCAAGTGGTGTAATAACTCAGCCATTCCCAGTCTCTATTCAATTAATTAGATAATTAGCCTCTTAGAGCTGGTATGACATCTTCTGTGTGTGTCTGTGTGTGTACACACACACACACACACACACACTCACTCTTCTTATATGATCCATTCTATGCATCCAATGAAGTAGGCTGTAGCTTATGCTCAAATAAATTTGTTAGTCTCTAAGGTGCCCAGGTACTCCCGTTCTTTTTATGGATACAGACTAACATGGCTGCTACTCTGAAACCTGTCACAATGTATTATGACTGTTCTGCAGCATTTGCTCCTAATTCAGCAGTGTCAAAAAATTTTTTTTAAATGAATCTGCACAGAGATGAACCAAGAGAAAATTGTACAATAGAATCCTGATTTTATACTAAATGACTGTTCCGTCTGGCCCTAGAAAGCATTCTTCAGTGAATTACCAAGTATACTCAGTTTTTAAAGTTAATATTTATAAATTTTAGATTTAATGTTTGTTTCAGTCACACAAATACACTTACATATTTGAATGTCAGCTTCACTAAACATTTAAAATTAACATGCAGTACTGTACCGAACAAAAACGCCTTTGCTCATATGCCCCCACTTTTACCAACCCCTATTTAAATAAAGGTTGTGGATACTCTTTTGAGACTAACATTAAAAATAGAGCCCCACTGTATTTCTTTTTAAATAGCACTCTCTCCCGGCATTTGTGTAGTATTCTTCCAAACAGTACGTGTAGAACTGGGAGACTATGTGAAAAAAGTCTTCACAAACATTTGAATAAAACCACAAAGTTGTTCTGACAATATTCACCACTCCTTTATTCACTTTCTGCAAACATATTACCCAATAGTATTTGCAGAGAGCGAAAGTGTCATGAATACTCACACGGATGTTTTGCACCATCAGTAACTATTCAAACCTTCCTCCTTATAAAATCTTCACTCAGTGACTCAGGAAGCAGAAACAGTATTATTTATTACTACGGTGACCAATCACAAACACTGAATACTCGTAGCAATACTGTTCAGCACTGGAAGGGAGGAGGAGGAATTGATCTTAGTGAGGCTGTCAGAAGGCAGGAGCCACTGGGGGAAGCTTGGCTGCCAGTGGGCACTAAGCTCCTGCTATTTGATCATGTAGTTAAAGATTGTATCATAATGCATATGCAAAAGTGGTCCTAATAAAGGTTGCACCAGCATCCTCACTTCTGGCATTTCCTAACTTGTGAGTGCTTGTCTTTGTAGCCTTGATAATATTCTTTTAACATAGTTTTCTGTAACTTTAAAAATAATTAACACCAAAATAATTGAGTTGCAATAGAAATTCTGCTGCACTTATTCAGAAGCTTTTAAGTTAATAAGCAGAAATTTGCAGCTCTAGTAGCACAGAGAAACCCATCACCTACTGCAGAGCTATTTGATATTTCATGAATAACTGCAGTATCAGCACCTCTTTTTCTCCAGGCACCCTAATATAAACAAAGACAAACTGAAAATATTCACTAATAGATTCTCTCAGACAAACTTCTGTCAGAGCTACTTTGCTACAGAGATAAACAGACACCACACATATCCTGTTTTACTTTAAACAAGACAAATGAGTAGCACAAAAACTAAAAATACATAATTATAAGAACCATTTTTTAACAATTTGATATTAACCTAAAAAAATGTAACATGGCTCCATAAGCTCTTTGCAAACATTCATTGCCACCCAGTGGCTGTCAAATAGTCCTAATTAGGACTATGAATTACTTTCTCAAAGGAATATAACGGTAATATGGAACTTTCATATGCCAAAGCTGGACACAGCAAAACAGCCCATGTCCTGGGTGTTTGTAGCCAAAATTTCCCCTCTTCCAAAACTGGTAGATTGTGCTACAAGCCAACTGTTTATCAGTCTACCAATTCCCACCTCACATGGAATATATAATAGACAGGGAAGCTCAGGGAACATCTGAGATGAAAGTTTATATGAAAACATAAAATATGTGGAGAAATGCATTTTTATCACTCCATGCAGAGAAATGTGAGGACAGCCAGTAGTTCTCAACAAGTCTCCAGAAAGTCCCTCTTAAAAATGAGAAAATAAAATAAAAATTGAGAAATACTAGAGTAATTCAGCTTTCCCATGTAACTGCACCATAATGGAAAGTATCAAAAAACACTAATCTTGACATCTATTCACGGAAGAGTCAGCTTATAAAACATTATGGTCTCACTTTGTGGGGAAAGAGATACTAGTTTATAAAAAAAAAAAAATATATTGGAACTTGATTCTGTAACTGCAAAACAGGAAGCTGCCAGAAAGTCTGTTAAAGCCTCAACGAAAGTCAAATCCTTGAGGAAAGAGTGTACCACACTAAGGAACTTTCGGCAACAAATCTCCTTGTAACTTGTTAAAAATAATTTTAAATAGCACATTTTATAAGATATATTATACTTGGGGGAAAAAACAAGGAAAATACATTAGCAACTTACTTTCAAGCGGGCAAGCTGAATAGAAGAAAATTCTCTCACACCATTAACTATTGGAACCAGTCTATTGTACAAAGCCTAAAAAAAACCACACACGAGAGAAAATGTTGCAACTAAAATACACAAATACAATAAAAGTTTAACTTGATTCAAATCATTTAGATTATAATCTCATAAAAATTTTTGAACCAATGTAAATTGTTAGTGTACACTTACATTTAACCAATTAAAAAGAAATCCTGACTGGCAAGCAAATTTTCAAAAGAATTTAATTGACTAAAGTGCCTAAGTTACATTTTCAAAGGTGATTTAGGCCCTTCAGCACCCAAGTCCCATTAACTTTCAATGAGACTTAGGTTCCTAAATGCCTACATTACTTTTAGAAATGGGACTTAGGTGCTTTTGAAAATTTTAATAAAGGTCTAAAATAACCCATTTTGTAATTAGTATCTGTAAAGAGATTTAAGTGAACTTTTCTGGATTCAGAAGTCTGTCATGTAAATGAAGCAACAACTATCAGTAAATTAAGGGGATAAGGCTGTGCTCCCCAGTTACAATAGAAGATCCATGAACAAAGAAGGATCTCTTTCCCATACCTTATTGCTCTGAAAACCCATGTTTTAACAATTAAGCAAAGTTCACAATAAGTTTAGTAGGGGCTAGAGAAAAGGTATATCATAGTTTATTTCCCAGTAAAAGCCCTCCAGTGCACACCTTAGGATCAATACTTAACAGTGTCACTTATCTATCATTTCTTCTCTCAAAAACATGACATGACCATATAGTGAATAAATATACTGTCCAAAAAGAAAGGGTTTGGCAGACAGCAATGGCGCTCAAAGCACACTGAACAGAATGCTGGAGATAAAACAAGAACTATAAAATGATATAATCAACAAAAATATTTATGTAGATGTTTACAGGAAACTTCAAAAGAAAGCCACGGATGGAATTCGTACAGGTAAATCTCACCTTATCAGACTGAGTGCTTTCATGCAAGATCCTTGCATCAACAGCAGCAGCCAGCAAATTATTAGCAGCAGTAATAGCATGGATATCTCCAGTCAAATGAAGGTTGAACTACAGATTGAAGATGAAATACAAGAATTTATTTAAACATACTCCACTAATTTAGTGCAGATTAACAAATATGATCACTTCTTGTTCAGTTTTGGGATTACAGATCAGATCAGCCATTTAGCAGTGTTGCTAAAATATTATGATTAGACAGACTGAAAATGTAACAAGCCAAATGAATTTACTTGGTCTCAGCTCAGTGTCTGATATACTACAGTCAACAGACAAAAACAAAACACAAATGTCATGGAGGGATAGCTCAGTGGTTTGAGCACTGGCCTGCTAAACCCACAGTTGTGAGTTCAATCCCTGAGGGGGCCATTTGGGGCAAAAATCTGTCTGTGGATTGGTCCTGCTTTGAGCAGGGGGTTGGACTAGTTGACCTCCTGAGATCCCTTCCAACTCTGATATTCTATGATTCACCCAATGACCCAAGAATGGAATCTAATGCACTGACCACAACTCTGATACATGCGCTTTTAAAGTCATATGTAATGGAGTATCAAAACTTGGAATCAGATCATAACCAGCCTTTAACTAGCTGAAAATTTTCAAGTTTCATTTCCTTCGACACTTCGTTGATTTCAAGAGAAACAGTCACTCAAATTTTACAGGAAAGTTAAAGCATGTGGTGGAGAAAAGGTAAGATGTGCTGATTTCATTTATTTAGCATGGAGAAAGAAAGATGTTCCAAGGAAATTATAAAAATTATGATTTACTGATATGAAATGAGCTAATGGAATCTTTTCTTTGAATTGTCAGTCTTACACTTCAAAGATGTATCCAAAAATCAGAGTAAAATCTCTGGTGTTTTACAGAATGATTGGATCATCACTCATCTTCACCCTAAAGGATTCAGAATTTTTAGTACAAAGATGTGCTGCAAATATTTTAACAAGATGCTCCTATAAAACTGTTCTCTCTTACTTAATGATAAACTCACATAAAAGGGGTTGCATGCATTCAGTAAGAATGGAGGTAACCAAAGAATCTGTTTCACTGCTTTTGTCATTTGAACAAAACCTGGTTCACAACCATGAAGAAGAAGATGGAAAAATACTTGGTGAACAAGTGCACTTGCTGTATATGAGGGAGAGAGCTGGACTTTGCTGGAAACATAAATTTAATGTTTATATTAAAGTAGTGCTCAGAGGTCCCAATCAGAATCTGGCCCGTAATGTGCTAGATTCAGTACAAACCCATATAAAGACAAATCTTTGGTGCAGAGACCTTAACAGTTTAACAGTGACATGGTATGGATAGGAGTAGGGGGACATGTGTATGCATGTGACGATCCTCATCCACCTCCTCAATCAAGTGACTCTGCTTATAAAACGTTTATATTTTGCTCCTGAAAAAAAACACTAAGTGTATTCATAAGAAACCACACTGCCCAAGGTGCATTATTTGAGGAAGAGTAAAGACCTTAGTGAGACTGACAGTATCTTCCCCAGTGAAAATATTTTGAAAGTATTCCACACATTGAGCAATCTGGTCTATTTCAAAGGCTAGCATATGTTCTTCGGAAGTATTTGAGGCCCAGGGATAAAGTCATCTTTGGCAGAGATTAATTTAAAGTTGCTAGCTGGATGAATTCAACCAGAGGCAGAAAAAAAATCCTTTCGTTTTGTGAGGGGGACATTTTAATATGAGACACCCACCCACATGTGCATCACTATTTTGGAATCAAATTAATTTCCCATTTATTTTCCTGATGTTCATCAACAGCTCCTAACTTTTGCGACATTTTTTCAACACAGTTACAGTAAGGTATCATTATTAGAGACTGGCCAACCTGGCTGAACATAATGTAATTTGGGTACCGTTAGTGGAAGGACTTTTGCTCCAAATAAATAAGAAATCTGTATTTAAAATTAAATCATTTCTAGAAACTACTGGGCCTCTCTGTTCCTGCCCTCATCTGCAAAAAAGAAATAGGTATTCAGACCTTTTTTAGCAGAGATATGTAGACAAGAAACACTTAACAACAGCAAGTCAGATACTACTGTTTCTCCTTGTACCTTATTCACAGCTAGCAGACTTTCTTCAGTACACCGGAAATCTGGTGGTGTTTGAATAATAGCTGGGACTTCATGCAACATGTTTTAACACACACAGTCTATCGGCTTTTTTTCTACACTTCATATTTATTGTTTAGGTAATTCAGAGTTTGTTTTTTGACTGGGTCTATAACCATGGCTCTAGAATTGAAGCAGGTGCCCGTTGTTACAATTGGAAAATTCTATTCAGACCCTAGAAGAAGACCATGAAAGCCAGCCTTCTCCATAACTGCGATGGAGAGCCTAAACTCTCAGTGACTGGATGAGGGAGGCAATCCCTCTATCCCACTTTACCCTCTGACATAAACATATGCTTTAAGTGCTTTTCTGGATCATGTCCATAGTTGGCTGCCTGCGCACATGCTTTACCATGAGAGCACAGGGGAGCAGCTGGTAATGGTCTTTCTTCCATCTTGTCTTACCTCTTCCATTGGAATGACCTGAGCATATCCACCTCCAGCAGCCCCACCTGAGCAATTAAGCACATAGTCAAGTCAGATTCACACCAATTCTGAAATAATCCTTAAACACACAAGAAATAAAGCACACAGCTTTGATACTCATATATAATCAATATTTTAATTTCTATTACAGAAATCACTCCAACACTGGAACCAAAAAAGTGTATTAATAATAAAAGCCATCAGCAGTTAGTGATCTCAGTGAAGAATGTTACCGACCTTGCAAAGCAAAATCTGGCAAAACATGTAATTTCCACGGCTGCACAGACTTGTAAGCAAACCTGAAGCAGGATGTGTAAACTTTCATGACTTTGCAATTTCAAATGAAACTGGACACTTTAAAGATTCTTCCTCAAGGTTAATTCATTTGATTACTAAACCCAAAGAAGACACAGCATGCACCAAAGGAGGAATTAAATCCTGACTCTGAATGGCTGTTTTCATCGCTTTACTTGATGAACATCTCAGACTACCATTGATGTTTTGCAGCACTGCTGCACTTGTTTACACAGTAATTTAAACAAACATAGAAGCGCTACAAGTTAGAGATGGTAAAAACTTGTTAGAACATTCAATCCTTCTCCTTACTAGTTCAATATTGTCTCCTGCATTATGTTTCCTAGCGTTTTGTATATATAGCTTCTTCCCATTCAAGGCTCTTACAAGAGGCCTGCAAATATTAGTCATGCTAGTCAGGAAAACTGACACCGTCTGGCCAAACTACACTTCAATAAAACAACTAACAAGTTGAAGACAAACTAAACCCAAATGCAATATTTCCTTTTGATATGAAAGAGGAAGCAAGTTTTGCAAACATTAAGTACCTTTAACTCCAAAAGTAGGTCCCTGGGAAGGTTGTCGCAGACATGCAAAGGAATTTACATTAAGATGTGCAGTTAGAGCTTGAACAAGACCAATCGTGACAGTGCTCTTCCCCTCTCCAAGCGGTGTAGGTGTTATCCTAATAAAACAAAGAGAAAAGATTTATCAGCATCTCTACTGATGTCAACTGAAGCAAGGATATCAAAACTTACACCTTTTTATTTGAATTAAGAATATTCGTATTGAATATTAATTTCAACAAGTTTGCATTATTGCCACAATATCTGTTATGCCCTACCTATAGCTGGAAAGTTGATGTACATGTGTCTTCTATGTGAGCTATTTACTAGGACAGCAGAAAAATAGAAGGTTATTTTGGCAAAAGTTCTGAGGACTATTGAATTTTGTATAGATTTCACTTAGACACACAAAAGTCTCATGAATAAGTCATGCATCTAATGCAAACTAAGCATGTAATTGAGCCTATTGTGTTGTAAATCATGGAATTTTTATTTCCTACTGCTCAACACATAAATGAAATACTATTGAATGTTTCATTAAAACAACACAGATTTTGTTTGAAAGTCTGACTATTTGTTCTTTAACTTCCATGCCCTTCAACTCTCAACAACAATGTAAGACAGGGAGAATTATTTAAAAAAAACAAACAAAACACAACCACCACACACAACTGGAACCAACTATAGTCACTATGTTCAGTTAAACATGATGATGATCCCTCAGCATTTTACAGATTTAGAGCCCAGAGGGGACCGTTACGATCATGTAGACTGACCTTCTACATAACATAGGGAAAAGATTTCATACTTAGATTCCTGTATCTAGCCCAAAAACTTGTACTTGCACTACAGCATTTATATTTTAGAAAGACACTTACTTTTGACTCAAAAGATGCCAAGTAATGGAAGGATTCTTATTTTCTTAGAAAGTAACAATGAGTCCTGTGGCACCTTAAAGACCAACAGATGTACTGGAGCATAAGCTTTCGTGGGTGAATATCTGTGCCACAGGATTCATTATTGCTTTTTACAGATCCAGACTAACACAGCTATCTCTCTGATACTTGACATTATTTTCTTAGAGTTCAATTTCTACCTTTCAATCAGCCAATGCACATGCATTGGCAGCTGCTTTGGCAAGATGTGTGGTGTGTCATATCAGTGAAAAAACCTAGCAGACTTTTTACATATTCCCAGTCGAAGGCCAATTAGAGGGCACTTTCATGGGATCAAAAGGAACACTACAACACTGTGCCCTGCATAGCGAAAATCTTTCTTAACCCTTAATTTCTGCACAAATCCTAAGACCCTCAAAGCTAATTGTTTCAGATAAATGTGACTTTGGGGTGTACTCTTCTCTTGATGAGAGCACATGGCCTCCATTAGCTACAGTGGGAGTTCTGTGAACATTTTCTGAGAATATTATACTTTTGAGCAATAAAAGACTAAGTGAAATGAAAGATGCTCAGTTTATAGATGTCCTTCCTACATTCAGTTCAACACACTTCGCTATTTGCATGTCACTTTAAAAAAAGAAAAGAAAAGAAAATGTTACTCACCTTGTACAGTAACTCGTTCTTTGAGATGTCCCCCACTACAAGTGCTCCACTTCAGATGTGCATGCGCCTCTCAAGCCCTTGACTGGAGATTTTCCACAAGCAGTGTCTGCTCAGGCTGCACATGTCCTCTACATAACCTCATGCCATTCTCTGAGGTATTTAGGGGCACTCTGATGAATCACCCCTCTCAGTTCCTTCTCTATCTGAACGTCCATCAAGAACAGTCTGAAGCAGAAGGGAAGGAGGTTGGGTAGTGGAACACCCTTTGGGACACCTCAAAAAGAATCTCAGTTACTGCACAAGGTGAATAACCTTTTCTTCGACGAGTAGTGTCCCTATGGGTGCTCCACTTCAGGAGACTCCCCAGCATCCTCCTCACAGGGAGGGGGGAGCTTTGGAATCGAGTCCAAGACTGAAGACAGTACAAGTAGTGCTGGATCAGATCTGACTGTGTGCAGCAATGCATACTGTTTAGAAACGATATGCACTGAATCCCACATAGCAGCTCTGCATATCTCAAAAAATGGAATGTTTTTGCGCAATGCTGTGGAAGTTGCTTGTAATCTGGTAGAGTGTGCTACAGTGCTTTGGAGCAAAGCACCAGCTGCATCAGAATAAACAGTAATACACTCAGGGATCCATCTTGACAGTCTCTGTGACAAGATCGTGGACCCCTTTGATTTTTCTGCAATGGAGACAGTGTCTAGGTGACTTCTGAAATTGGTTGGACCTATTCAGATAAAAGGCCAATGCTCATCCTGCATTTAAAGGTATCAAGGAAAGTCTCTCACTGAGATTTATGTGGTGGGAGCGGGGAGGAACTGGTAAATGAATAGGTTGGTTAAGTTGGAAATCTGACTGCAATTTAGATAAGAACTTTGGGAGTGGTTGTAGCGAGACCTTGTCCTAGAAAAATACTGTAAATACTGGGTCTGCCATCCAGGCTTCAATTACTCCAGCCCTGCGGGCTGACATGATAGCTACTAGAAAGGTCATCTATATAGATAAGTGAAGCAGCAAGCTGATTGCCACAGGTTCAAACAGAAGTCTCATAAGGTATCTAAGTACCAGGTAGAGAGCCCAAGTGGGATTAGCATTCTTAATCTGGAGCCGGGGTGGGGGAGGAGGTGTATGTAAAATTCCCCAGGTCCGTAATAAATCTCAAATATATAGGGTGCGCAAAAATTAGAAAAAGCTGATATTGTGGCAAGATGAAGCTTAAACAGAGTTAATCAATAAACCTCATTTTTTAAAGTCTAGTAGATAATTCAAGATGGCTGAGAACAGAGAAGATTCAGAAACCAGGTTATAACAGTGACACCAGTGGTGCAACCTCTTCCATTTCTGAAGGGAAGTAATTCAAGTTGACTCCCTCTGACTGTTTAGTAAAACTTGTACTCTTGTCGAGCAGATGGATTCTAATCTTGTGAATCATCTAAGAGCAATGCTTGGTGATGGAGGACCCCTATCTTGGAGTGCTGCATAGGACCTGCATCCTGGGAGTGGACATGGGAAATAGTAGGAAGCTTGAGCACAGGTTGAACACAGGTGAAGCAGGTAAGGATACCAACCTTGCCATGGCCAGGTCGGTACAAAAAGTATAATCCTGGCCTTGTCCTGCCCTGTCTTGTTCATCATTCCTAGAGTTACTGCATAGAACAAACCCTTTGTTCAAGGAAGGAGAAAGGAGTCTGTGAAAGAGAGATGACCTAAGCCTCTTCTTGAGCAGAATAAGTAGTATTTCCTGTTACTGGATGTTGCAAGTAGGTACACCTGTGGAAGTCCCACTTCTGTAATATCCCATGAAGGATTTGCAAGTCTAACTCCCATTCATAGTCCCAGGAGAAGCACCTGCTGAGCATATTATCAGCTGTGACATTCTGGACTCCATGAAGGTAAAAGGCTGAGATCTCAATCCGATAGGCTATACAACAATTCCATAACTTTACAGTTTCAGCACACAGTGAGGGGAGATCGTGTTTCTCTCTGTTTGTTGACATAGATCATGCAAGCTACTTTGTATATATCATGATTTTGATTGAGTTGCACAAAATGAGGGGTCAGAGCTGAAGGCAGGCATTCTTGACTGCCTTGAGTTTCAATACGTTGATATAGAGACTGGTTTCCTGAGACCATCTGCCCTGAGTTGTGTGTGCATTGAGGCATGCTCCCCACGCTAACAGCGATGCATCTATTGTCACAGTTATTGTTGGAGTTGGGCAGATGAAAGAGAAGCCCATGCAGACATTGCACTGATCTTTCCACCAATCCAGGGACATCTTTACCAGGAAAGGAACCGTAACCTGTCGTCCATGCTGTCTCTGGTTGACAAAGAGGTCCTCCTGAACCAGATCTGAAAGCGGGGAGGCATAATCTTGCATGCTTAGTCATGAAGGTGCATGTTGCCCTATGACCCAGAAGATGCAAACACTTTCTAACTGTAGTATGGCTTCTGTGAATCGTCCCAATCAGACTAGATAAAGTTATGAGTTTGTCTGTAGAAAGGAAGGATCTGGCTCCTAGCAAATCTAAAATATGCCCCTTCGGATTGTATTCTCTGTACAGGGAATAACTTGGACTTCTTTACGCTTAGCTGGAGACCAAACTCCTGGAAAACGAAGAGTGCTGTCTGATTAGTACTAATTTCAGTAGTCAGTCATCAATATACAGGAAGACTAAAATTGCTTCCTACCAAAGGTAAACACCTGCTACCACTAAAACCTTCGAGAACACCTCTGGGGCCACTGAAAATAACCCTGGCCCGTGATCAAGTGCAGGTATCCAGTGTGTGGGATGTATTGCTATATGGCGTCCTGTAGGTAGAGGACTGAAAGCCAGTCTTCTGCCTCTAAATAGGGGGTTATAGCCACCACAGTCATCATATAAAACTTTTTAGACTTTGCAAAATTGTTCAGTTGTCTTAGATCTTTTTGGCAAGAGAAAATACTTTGAGTAAAACCTTTTCCCCCGTCAGGGTATGGGACAGGTTCTACTGCTCTTAAACAAAGGAAGGAGTGTAGTTCTTGACTCAGTATAGTTTCGTGAGATGGATCCCTGAAGAGGGAGGGAATGGGGAGGTTGTGAGGGACAGAAAGTGGATGGTGTAGCCCAATGTTATAACCTCCATGACCCACTTATCGGAATATGCTGTCAGGCCTATGGGAAAGGCGGTCTCCAAAAGTGGGGTGGTGGGCAAAGGTTTGCAGCTCACAAGAGGTGAGAGAGGAACTGAGCCCTCGACCTATTTGTCGAAATTGTTGTTTCGATTATGATTGAGCACTAGTTGAAGGAGAATGGGAAGATCTTTTCCTCTGGAATCCCTGTCTTTTTCTAGTCAGTTCAGTGATTCTGTGAAAACCAGAGAACTGAGGCAGGTACAATCTCTGTGCAGTTTGAGACCTGCTAATTCTTCTGGTTTGTAGGGAGACTGGAAAACAAAAATTCTGAGTCCCTGGGGGGAATGTAACATTTCTTATCTGCCCATTTACAGATTGGTGGTATGGTGACAGGATTTTTCCCACAGTCTTAGCTGGATCCAGGAGTGCATCAACAATGAGTAGCCAGACCTAGATAGGTATCGCTAAACGCAAAATATCCTGGAGCTTGTGATGCGAGTCTCCTTCTCAAGAGATATCTGGAGGATCCACCACCTTCTTTGCAAGGTCCTGAAATTGACAAAAACTAACAGCCATCAACGGTGGTAGAGGCATGACTACCTCATTCAGAGATAAAGACAAAAACAGAGGTGAGGGAGGTTGCCCCCTTTGTCCGTTCTAGCCTCCTGTTCCTCAAAGGTTCCTCATATTGGGGATTTGGTGGAGGAGATGGTGTGATCCTAGTTTCCTGGTGCAGTGGAGCAGGAAGTCTGGCAATTTATTGCTGAGACACCACCTGAGGACCCCAGTGTGGCCATTGGGGAGGCTCACATAGGAGTGGGAGTGAATCCCATCATCTCTGACATAGGCGAAGGTCTTTATCAACATAAGGATTTCCATAATGATGTGGAAGGGTACCCTGCACTGATGAGGAGACTGAATGTCACCTTCATTCCCCTCAATATCCTCCAATGGGAGGGCTGGCGGCAGGAGGTAGGGGAGAGGAGAGTAGAAATTGATGGAGAATCCTGTGGTACATGGAAGCACTGGTAATCTGGAGACTGGGGCCTTGGTAGCAAGAGTTTTTTGGTACCCACAAGCAGAGGGGACTCCAGCTTGTCTTTCTTACTTATCCGACAAGTCCCTGGAGTAATGGAATTCTTGCAGTACCGAGTGGGTCACTATCAACGCAGCAGTTGACTTAGGCAGTTTTACTGGTTTGGAGCAGGCAGGTTTTGGGCCCAAAGGGGTGAACTTTTGTTGGTACAGACAGAGCCAAGTGGGAGGGCCCCACAGGTAAATTTGAAATAGACAATGCCAATCTGAAGGCAGATGGTACCACGGCCCTGCCGGTGCCATATTTCTCTGATGTGTTCTGGGATCTCCATTCTCCGCCAGTACCGTCTTTTAACTGCACAATACTGAGTTGAGAGGTCAAGGCCTCCAACACCACAGACCTAGCAGGAGATCGGGATTTCTTGGGAGCTGGCTCCTTGTGGTAGGAGACTGAGAGCCTCTTCCTCTTCTTCAGAGCCTTTCCTGAGTCCTCCAAGATCTTCTCCTTCTTCTGCGAGACCTTAGCTGAAGCTGAAGGTGCACTGGACCAGTCCAGACACAGATGTACAGGTGGGGGAGGTCCTGGCCTGATTCGGAAGGAAGCACCCCAGCAGCAGCTTTAGCTTGGTGTCCCGATCCTTCCAAGCTCTAGATTTCAGAACCAGGCACAAGTTACACTTTTAGGGCAGAGGAGACTCTCCCAAGCAACAGGTACATTTAAAATGGCTGTCACTGATTGGTATCAGTATCCTGACAAGACAGTCTGCCTTTGAAACTTGACGAGTCAGGCATGCCCAGCCAGGCCAAATAAGCTCTCCAGAATAAAATGGGGGAAGAAAAACAGAGAGAGGAAAAACTGAAACTTCTCACAACACTAACTAGAACACTGAACTAACTAAACAATTACAAAACATGCTGAGGCACTCAAAAGGCAGATACACTAGAGCTGCATCTCAGGCCCAGGCAGTAGAGAAGGTACTGAGGTGGTTTGCCTGAACAGCCCTATGTATCCTTGGAATGTGGGATGAGGTTGTACAGAATGCACGTGCAGGCCAAATGGACACTGCTAATGGAAAATATCTGATCAAGGGCTTGAGAGGCACATGGACACCTGAAGCGGAACACTCACAAGGACACTACTGGAAGAAGAATACTCCCTTAGCTAAAACTTAGTATGAACAACATATGGCTCAGAAAATTTTCAAACACACTCAAAATGATTCACTTGAGGTGTCTCTTTCTTTCATTAGTGAGAGACAAATGAATAAAACCCAAGAGTACATTTTCATTGACATCATTCCTGCTGAACTCACAAGGAAAAGCTTTGTAAAAAAAGGAACACGTCACTGTTTAAATCTGTGGTATCTTTACTGAAACAAATAGTTTACTTAAGGCATGTGACATTAAGGATTTCATTTTCATTCCCATGGAAATACAAGCATGCATGCATATGCTAGCCAAAAGGGGCAACTCCTATATTATGACCTCTTCAAGACTCAAGCTAAATATACAATTCTAATTAGAAACATCTCATTTTCCTACTCTAGCAACTTTGCAAGGTATTATTGTCCAGTATAAACTCAATTCATAACCATGAGGCACAAAACAAACTGAAATCCTCTTTTTGCAGACAGCTATGAAATTGTCTGGCTCAGAGAGAGAAATTCTTAAGCTATTTCTTGACCATAATAAAGATGATGACCCTTAACCCAATAGTTTATAGCTTAATAAAGAAACACAAAAACCACTCAGTTTGTTGCATATTTATGTTTTAATTTCTAAATGGCAATAAAAATATCAGGCTATAAACTTTGACCAAAATGCACATATGCCCACGGGGAGTTCTGCATACGTAAAGATTGCAGGTTAGGGCCCTGGGAAGGTAAATATTAACAGAAACACACATCCAAGGGCAGAAACAATATTTATTACTGAGAAAAGTAGAAAAATGAATGTATCTGCTGCTTTTTAGATTGTTACTTAAAAAAACCACTATCTTATTCTATTTTAATATGAAATATATCAGCACATTCCAAAGATGAAATCCTGCCTCACTGAAGTCAAAGGGAGTTTTGCCATTGATTTCAATAGGGCCAAGATATCAGCCAACATCTTTAAATTTACTTTTAAAAATATTTTCTTGGGATGTGTGAACATGACCCTAAAATCAGTTCAGGATATACTAAAATGATATCATAATAGTGATTAATAAGAAATTGATTGTTTAAGAAAAATTCCTAGAATTCTTACTGAAGAAAAAAGGGTAAAGACAAAATATCCCATAGGTGTCATGTATTTAACTCGGGTTACTGCGCATCTTTGACAGGCATACAAAATTTCAAGTCTGTTTTAAACTCATCCTAAAAGGGAAGATAAAGTATAGAACTATAGGACTATCAAGCCAAATCCAAATGGCTGAACTTAAAAACATCATGCAGGTGGGAGTGGGAGAAAGTTTCATTAATTTAGACAGTATGCATCTCCAGTTCCTCCTGCAAGCGCTGATACTGCATACATTAAAAAACCCTGCAAAATGTGAATGGCTTTTGGTGTTAAATAAGGATTATACACTTCTGCAAAGATTTAACAAGATGACAACATCAAACTGTTTGTTATAAAAACTAAGAAAACTACCAAGAAAAAAAACCCGTTAACTGTTTAATGAGAATTATAGCAAAGAATCTTATGTTACTAAAGCTTATGTTACTAAAGCAACAAGATATGGATGTAAATGTATGCATCTAGGAACAAAGAACGAAGGCAGCTGTCAGGGGCTGCCCATGAAGAACACAGAGGCAGGCCCAGTGGAGGGGTCTGAAGCAGCTGGATCTTCCTAAGGTTCCAGGGGATGGTAAACCTTAAGGAGACAGACATGCATATAGACTGTTCTATTGCTGTTCTCTTATGCTTTGCTATGTTTCTGCTGTTAAGATTAAACAATACTTCAAGAAAGCTTTCTGGTCACTGTATTAACCACTGGTCACCAGGTCCAAAACAGAAAATTTATAGGTGCCAGGCCCATTTGTCTTGCAGAGAAATCTCAGCTGACACTCAGAGTACTGTAATCCAGGGCCAAGACTAAATGTGGGAGAATTGCACGGTTACACCCCAGCACAGCCCCCAACAAGAGGCCTAACACTTAAGGCCTAACTCAGAGACGAGAGGGGAGTCAATGGTGTAGCCAGCCATGTTACCATAACACCTCTGCATTATGCATCTAGACTAGTTAGTTAGTTTTATGTTTAAAATAATCTAACCTGGCTGCCAATGGGTAGCTATAGCTCTGTTGCACATTTTTAGAAAGATCACATTTGGAATGTGAGCCTGTACTTTGATCTTAAGCAATACTGGAAGGAATTAATTTTAAATACTCATTTTTATTCAGACACAGTGGACTCATGCTCATGTTTACATTCTTGTTTGAATTTTCCTTTAATAGATTTTTGAATACAAACATACAAAGCCCATAATCATTATTCTCCTTATAATACTTATTTCCCCTGCTACCATCGGGTCAGCAATTTCCTGGCAAAATATGAAATTTTCCATAACTTTGGAAAGTTTGTTTTTTCAAAATATGATCATAAAGAAGAAGTTTGCAAGTATTTATCTTTTGTCTTTACATGTACTACATTCACCTTATAGTGGAAATATTTCTGTGGGAAAGCCACATGAGGCCTGATTGAAAGAAAAAATAAACAGTGAGATGATACACTGCACCAGCTGTAACCTCCACACAGTTAAGGGTATTGTAAGAACCCAGCAAGAAACTTACTGTACATATTTTCAGATGATATTACAATGGGGGCTTTTTGCTTAGCTTTCTTGATATTAACTCCTCAGTATCACTGGTTCTGGTGATACTGATGTACAGTGTATAGTTGCTGTTGTTGTACAGTGCTCTTGTTCACACAACTCTGAGCTACATGGTCTTGAAATGTTTCCTTTCTGAATGGACAGGATGTGGGACTCTGTTAAATGAAAGTGCGAGTAAGAAAGATTTACCAGCTTGTGGCAACTGATTAAATCCTGCATACAGCTATCCAAACTGGGCCTGGTACTTAATATTTCTATATATCTGACATTTGGAGAGTTATTCTGAAATTAGGGAGAACGTTCAGTATCTCCAGCAACCCACACCTCCAGAAGACACATCAATGGACTAAACTGTTTCTTTTCTGAGTAGGGCTCTGAAACGTGTGCATTTACATCAGACTCTATCATTCCCACAGGCAGTGAAACAATTATGTTTGATATATGGCATTTTGGGTATAAAAGTTCAGAAACATAACCAAGAAATGTATAATGTACAGCAAATTGAGGAACAAATTATACAGAAAATCAACTTGGCTTATGAAATGCTGAACATTATACATAATTAACAACTCCCCATAAACTGGAGTAACCCATAAATGCAGAAATAGAAAAATTGCAACAGTTCCCTGTGAAACCATGTGTCTTACTGAGCCATTTTAGCACACTTGCTCCAGTGGCCAAAACTACAGTCTTTTAAAGCTGTTTGTATTTTTCTTTGGTTTCAAAGTAAACATAAAAATCCAATATAAAAACGTT
This sequence comes from Chelonoidis abingdonii, assembly GCF_003597395.2. Lineage (NCBI taxonomy): Eukaryota > Metazoa > Chordata > Testudines > Testudinidae > Chelonoidis > Chelonoidis abingdonii. Next base: position 118,870,483 of record NC_133771.1, on the reverse strand, counting down.
GTTGTTAATCTTGTCCTGGCAGGGGGAAGAACCAGATAGCCGACAAGATCATTTCCAACTCCAGCTTCTCCAATTCTGTGCTGTTCTTTCACCATCCTGAAATGCCTTTTCCCCCCAACAGGCATTGTTGCCCACTTTCCTCACATCATCATCAGTTATAGATAACTGAGCAAATAACTGTGGGGAACCCGAACTCTATTCCCACTCTCATTATTAAGAAGACCACAAATAAGGAAGCAGTACATTTTAAATATGAAAAAAATAAATCACATCTAAGAAACTTACTGGCACTGGACATAAAAAGTTGGTCAATATTTTACAGCGGCAGTTCTCAAACTGTGGGTTGCGACCCCATTTTAACGGGGTCACTAGGGCTGGAATTAGACTTGTTGGGGTCTGGGACTGAAGTATGACCCCACCGCCCAGCCTGGGGCTGAAGTCCTTGGGCTTTGCCCCCTGCGAGCAGCAGGGTGCAGGCGGGTTCAGGTTTTGATTCCCCCCCAGCATCCTGAGGTCCTGTAGTAATTTTTTTTTTTTGTCAGAAGGGGCTCACATGCAGTGAAGTTTGGAAACCCTTGTTCTACAGTCATGCTACCCCTCAGTAAGGAAGCATTCTATGCTAACCCTTATGTAATATTCCTGGGGGAATTCCGTGCCACTGCGGAGGCACAGAATTTGTCTCCCACAGATTTCTTTTCTTCTCCGCAGAAAAATGACTTGAAGCAAAGGGAAGTCAGAAGAGCAGTCATGCAACCCTCCTCAGCAGTGTGTCTTGGGTGCACAGGGCAGCCGGCAGAGAGGTAAATCACTGTGGGGCAGAAGACAGGACTGAGGAAGACCCAGCTGGTGGCTCCTACCTTGCGCCGGGCTCAGCTGCTAGCCCCGGCTGGGCTGGGGAGGACAGGACGTCCTCTTCCCTTGCACATCACACGGGGCCCGGTCAGACCCATCCCCAGATCTCTCCCCCCAGCTGCAGGAAGCTCTGCAAACTCCCCCCCGTTTCTGCTTCCTGCACCCATAGCTCCTCAGCTGCAGCAGGAGCCTGTGCTCCCCAATGCCATGCTGGAGCCTCCGCATTTATTTGACAAATAACATCTTCAGAATTTTTCAGAATGTTAAAATATGGTGCACAGAATTTAATTTTTTTGCACAGAATGCTGTCAGGAGTAATGTAACAATGGTTGTTACTATAACGCTACAATAGCCTCATACAAATTACTCTATGTAGGGACCCACTGCATAATTCAATTATGCAGTTACACATAGGGACAATTTATTTATTGCTAAAATATTGCCAAAATATTATATACACCTCTTTGAACCATTTTCCTGAAAGCTCTCAGATCCATATCTGGTCTACTCACTATTTTGCCATCCTTCCTTCATATCTGGAATGATTAAACTAGCTAGAGATATAAAGGGTAACAAGAAAACATTCTACAAATACAGTGGCGAGTGGTGGGGACCCATCTACTACTGCAGGTCCCATCACAGGGGCACGGTAAATAGCAGCATCCTGCTGCACCTCTTTAACCTCTGTCAAGGATGCTATTTTTCCCTGGACACTTCCCCTTGGCCCCAGCACGTTCTTTGCTCTCACTTCAGGGCACTCAGCTGCTCAGTCCCAGCAACCAGCCACTGCTCTGTCCAAAGTACTTGGTTCTCTCAGAGCTCCATGGATGTAGTCCTTATTCCCTGGGCTTCCAGCAGCAACTGACCCTGCTCTGTCATTCCTCTTATCTGAGCCTGCTGGGCCCAGATAGGCTGCGTGGGGCACAGCCACTCCTACATTGCTCGAAGACTCACCTCCATTGCTCCATGCTGAGGATAATTATTTTTACTCTAGTGTGGAGCCAATGCCCCATCATGGGGTGGGGGTGGGGGGGTGGGAGAGAAGGAGGAGACAAAACCAGAAAATGTGGAAATACCAAAAGTGCTAAATAACTTTTTTGATTCAATTTTCACCAAAAAGTTTAGTAGCAATTGGACATCTAACAATGAATGTAAGTGAAAATGAGGTAGGATCAGAGGCTAAAATAGGGAAAGAACAGGTTAAAAATTACTTAGACAAGTTAGATGTCTTCAAGTCACCAGGGCCTCATGAAATACATCCTAGAGTACTCAAGGAGCTGACTGAGGAGATATCTGAGCCATTAGAGATTATCTTCGAAAAGACATGGAAGATGGGTGAGATTCCAGAGGACTGGAAAGGGCAAATATAGTACCAATCTATAAAAAGGTGAATTAGGGCAACCCAGAGAATTACAGACCAGTCAGTTTAATTTCAGTACCCGGAAAGATAATGGAGCAAGTAATTAAGCAATCAATTTCCAATCACCCAGAAAATAAGGTGATAAGAAAGAGCATGGATTTATCAAGAACAAATCATGCTAAAGCAACGTAATAGCTTTCTTCAACAGGGTAACAAGCCTTGTGGATAGAGGGGAAGTGGTAGCTATGGTATATCTTGATTTTAATAAGGCTTTTGATACTATCTCGCATGACCGTCTCATAAACAGATTAGGAAAATAAAACCTAGATGGAGCTACTGTAAGGTGGTTGCATAACTGATTGGAAAACTGTTCCCAGAGGGTAGTTAACAGTGGTTCACAATCAAGCTGGAAGGGCATATTGAGAGGGGTCCCACAGAGATCAGTTCTGGGTCTGGTTCTGTTCAATATCTTCATCAGTGATTTAGATAATGGTGTAGAGAGTACACTTACAAAGTTTGTAGACAATACCAAGCTGGGTGGAGTTGCAAGTGCTTTAGAGGATACGATTAAAATTCAAAATGATCTGGAAAAACTGGAGAAATGATCTGGAGTAACTAGGATGAAATTCAGTAAGGACAAATGGAAATTACTCCACTTAGGAAGGGTCAGCTAGTTGTACACATACAAAATTGGAAATGACTGCCTAGGAAGAAGTACTGCAGAAAGGGATCTGGGGATCATAGTGGATCACAAGCTAAATATGAGTCAACAATGTAACACTATTGCAAAAAAAGCAAACCTCATTCTGGGAAGTATTAGAAGGAGTGTTGTAAGCAAGACATGAGAAGTAATTCTTCCAACCTACTCAGGTCTAAACTGGAGTACTGTGTCCAGTTCTGGGCACCACATTTCAGGAAAGATGTGGACAATTTTGAGAAAGTCCAGAGAAGAACAACAAAAATGATTAAAAGTCTAGAAACATGACCTATGAGGGAAGATTAAAAAATTGGATTTGTTTAGTCTGGAGAACAGAAAACTGAAGAGGGACATGATAACAGTTTTTAAGTACTTAGAAGGTTGTTACAAGGGAGGAGAAAAATTGTTAGGCTAGGACAAGAAGCAATGGATTTAAATTGCAGCAAGGGCAGTTTAGGTTGGACATTAGCAAAAATTTCTGTCAGGGTGGTTAAGCACTGGAATAAATTGCCTAGGGAAGTTGTGGAATCTCTGTCACTGGAGATTGTTAAGAGCAGGTTAGACAAACACTCTTCAGGGATCATCTAGATAATACTTAGTCCTGACTTGAGTGCAGGGAACTGGATTAGAAGATCTCTCAAGGTCCTTTCCAGTCCTACGATTTTATAATTTCTCTCTCTCCCCCACAAAGCAGCATTCAGGGTATGTACTGCACTTTTTCCTAGGTTGCTGCCCTTAAAAGGGCAGATTGGGAGATAGAATAGGAAGAATGATGTAGAAAAGAGGAAGCTTACAGGAGGCAGTTCCTCACATCCTAAACGCCATTTGAATAGAGTTCTGCATCATATCCATGTTCCCTCCTAACATACTTCTAAATCTGTGCTTGTGTGAAGCTCCACTCCTCTGGGGTTTGGGAACAGCCTTCCCCTGCTGCACAGTGCCTAAATCATGCAGTAGCAACTTAGAACCTGAAAGAGCAGAACAATTTTGCTCATCATCAACCCCACGGTTGAACCAGCTTCTATTTTATTTTGTTGCGCAGTTAAAATTAAAAATGTAGCCCAATAGACATACACGGTTGCTTTTGTGTTTCAAAGAAAGGCTCTCAGTGAACCTTCAAACATGGAATAAATTGTAATTCCACAAGATGGCCTTGATGACAACTTCGCAAGTTTCTGGGTGACAGATTGACGTGATACAAATTCACTGAACTGATGCCAGGCATCCAGATTTTCCATTAAGAATGTGCAAAAGCTAACTGTTTGTGCTAGCATGGAAGACACTAGTTGGTCAAGGGATTGGCAGGACAAAGACAACTAAGAATGGCTCTCTCCTCTGGACCATCTGGAAATCTTAACTTCCCAATTTTGTTGCACTACTGCCAAACAACAACAACAAGAATGTCACTAGAACTGGATTACATTTGGCAATGAAAAAAAATTTGCTAGATCTTCCATTCTTCTCTGCACCCTTTATATATACTATGCTTAGTTACCAGAAAAAAAGGTGCTAAATAGTCTTTTGAGAATTTTATGAAAACAACCTAAAACTTATCAATTCACAAAGTAAAAAAAAACACCAGTGCATTACTATGGGCTTTTGTTGTAAAAAGAAAGCAAAGGACATGCTTCAATCTAATGTTTCATGAAAATGGTTGCACATTAAGTGCACATGTGAAGAACTTTCCTTTTCACAAAGCAGGTGTGTGAGGAAATATTTTCTTTCTAAGTGGGTGAGAAAAGGAGGCAAAGGAAAGAGTGTGAGAAAAGGAGACAGTATTTCTAGATGAAGCATAACATTTTAAAATAATCATGGGAACAGAGAGTAGGATAAGCTTGCCTGGAGACGTCTACATTATAGGGGAAAAAACATGGATTTTATTTAACTATGCAGTTTGCTATTCAATAAAAAAAGTATTTACCATTAATACCAATAGATTACCATGTAGCTTCCACTAAAAATTATTTATAAACAGCCACAGTACTGACAAAGTGACTTCACTTCTGAGTCAAATACTTTAAGAGCTGATGAGTCAAGAAAAATCAAATAGTTATAAAAGACATTTTAAAAAGCTTAACTTGATCTACCTTCCATAAAATGTACATAATATCTGTAAATCCCATCTTGAGGGGGGAAAAAAAAGGTTATTTAAATAAAGGGCGAAAAATAAATACTTGCTTTCATAAGGCACCAAGTGCTGCAAGTTTATAATGGGCAATTTATTCAGTAAATTAAAAGATATGAGTCATACGTTTGTGTTAGCAGAGAGAGAGAGAGCGGGGAAGGGGGAAGCTTAGTGTATATTCTTACCCAGCAACTAGAACGTATTTTCCATTTGTTTGATCCTTTAACCTTTCCAGCAGGGACAAACGTACTTTGGCTTTGGTTTGGCCATAGATTTCAATTTCATCTGCAAGCAATCCTATCTCCTTGGCAAGTACATCAACAGCTTTTGGACTCTGTCCTCGGGAAATCTCAATATCACTGGAAAAGAAAACAAATAAGAGCACCAAGAGACTTCTCTCAGCTTAGGTGGTCGATGACAGAACACAAAACAACAGCAAACACTGCAACAATGAAGTTATTGTAACCGCTTTATGATCTCTTCTCTCAGATTTTGTTATCTGAACCTAAATACTAGCCAACGCCTAATGTAATATTGGAAAACATGGTGGTGTTATCTATTCTTCGTCCCCCTCCAGCAATGTTTACTAACATTTCATTGTATTCTTTTCTTTAATTGGGGTCCAAATATTACACAATGACTTCATATCAGACTAATCAGCGTCTGCTGGATATTCAAGAATGTCACTTTGAAATGGATTTTTCTGTCAGTTTCTTTTCATCCTCTATAGCAGTACATTTCAGCATTTACACGTGCACATTACTGCAAAGCACATACATTACTTACAGTTAGCACTCATATAAACATAGACAAACATACTTACACATCAAAGAACGTGAAAGCAAACTTCAAGCCTCACTACTCCCCCATGAGGTAATGTAAGGAGACAGATAACATACACAGGGATCAGTTCACCTACCACTGAAATACAACTATATGCGGGATAGCACACAGTGTCTATTTAACTACACAACACTATACAACAGGTACAGATAAGATGGAAAGAAGAACAAGGCAATACACAAACTGCAGAGAATTTACTATGGGTTAGGTGAACATCATAAACCAAATCGGGATTTAACATCAAACTCAAGAGGCCTAGCCTTGCAAAAGAAATGCCATGGAATCTAACATCTGCACATGAATAAGGACTAATGTTAAAACTTGCAGATGTCTCCTCTTAGCACTCATTAACACTAGACTGGGTCATTTGTTCAATTCTTTTTCAGAGAAGTATACCACTTAATCAATCATCATCAACATTTCCTGCAGCAGTGAGATGTCTTTCCAGAGGTCTCCGATCCACATACTAACCCATTCTGACCCTACCTAGTGAGATGTTACAGAATCACAATACATGACGATTTAGCAGCAGACCATTTCTACTCATTCCCCCTCTTAAAATGCATTCTCTCCCCTTGCATCAATTCTTCTCTCTAAACAGAAGTGCATATCAATGAGACCTCTTGCATAAAGGATAGTTTCAGTCTTTCTATGCTTTTCTGCATCAAACCCTATAAATATATACTTAAAGAAAGCTGAATCTGTTTTATTTAAGGGAGTGAGACATGCAAATTTCAGCAGCTGGGACACCATACAGATGTGCAAGATTACACTGCTGAGCAGCAAAAAAGAGAAACAGAAGTGTGGCTGGCAATATATTTTCTTTCAACTCTATTTCATTTTTAAGATATTGAAATTCCTATACAGAATTGTGTATTAAAACACCTTTACTGTCCTTTTGTAACTTGAGAGATAACAACTTAAACATGGACTTCCTGAATTCCTCGTAGCACCCTAAGCTCTCTCTACTTCCTTCATCTCTCCTGACAGAGGTGACTCCCCCACAAAATTCTATAGAATCTCCTTTCTCCATCTCTTGCCAAATCTTAAAGAGTATTATAATGCATCTCTGCTAGAGAGGATATTGCTTCAGTAAAACTGGTTTAATGTACCATTACAGACCTGGGAATAAAACACCAAAGTGAAACGAGTTTTATAGGCTCAGCTTAGAAATCTCTTTTTAGGTACCGAGTTAAGTTTTCAGTTGATCTACCTAAGCAAAATAACCGCTGTTGTCATTCCTTCACTGAAGAGCTCTTTAGAACCTTTGGGAAAAACAGCTTTTTAATACAAACAGAAAGCCTTTTACCAGGGAGGTTACATATAAACGGAGACATCCAATAGAATGTAGTAATTTTTTAATACAATAGGATCGCTCCTCTATTAACAAGATGGGTGCAAGGAAAGACTTTACAATGATTTCGCATTTACGACTTAATAACTCATAGACGTAAACAAGACTTTAAGTGTTTACGTCTAGCCACTTAATTATTTCTGTCAACAAATATTCTCCAGAATGCTTCTGATAGCAAACATTACTAGGCATCCATCTGTGTCTACTGTGCAGTGAACGCTAGTACAACTACTACTTTTTTTTTTTTTTTAAACAGCTGAGGGAGACTGATCCTACAGTTTTCAATATATCTAGCACACAGATGATTATAATCAGCACCCAGAAAACCATCACACGCTTTCCTAATGAACCTAGGTATATTTCTTCTTATAGGTATATGCAATTATAGAAAAAAGTTGCTGCTGAGATCAAAACCAAAGTCTCCTACGCCCGGTGTGGTCTGTTGTTCATTCTGGAAGCAACTACCTGAGCAGAAATGCATCATCCTTATACCTACAGAGGAAACCCTATACAGGAAAAGGTTTTATTTCTTCATAAGAATGACCCTACTGGGTCAGACCAAAGTCCATCTAGCGCAGTATCCCTTCTTCCGACAGTGGCCAGTGCCAGATGCCCCTGAGCGAATGAACAGAACAGGAATCATCAAGTGATCCATCCCCTGTCACTCATTCCCAGCTTCTGGCAAAGAGAGGCTACGGACACCATTCCTGCCCATCCTGGCTAATAGGCATTGATGGAGCTATCCTCCATGAATTTATCTAGCTCTTTTTTGAAGCCTGTTATGGTCTTGGCCTTCACAACATCCTCTGGCAAAGAGTTCCAAAGGTTGACTGTGTGTTGTGTGAAGAAAAATCTCCTTTTATTTATTTTAAACCTGCTGCCCATTCATTTCATTTGGCGACCCCTAGTTCTTGTAATATGAGAAGTAGTAAACAACACTTCCTATCTACTTTCTCTACACCAGTCATGATTTTATAGCCCTCTATCATTTCTCCCCTTAGCCGTCTCTTTTCCAAGTTGAAAAGTCCAAGTCTTATTAATCTCGTCTCATACAGAAGCCACAGGATTTAAGTGTAGTTTATGAAACAGACAACTTCCTTCTTTATTAACAGAGAAAATCTTTGAATTTTGCATTCAGGGCTACTTGCAGGTTTTTCCAGACAGCTTAAGCCTCATAATTCAAAAGCAGCAAAGAGTCCCGTGGCACCTTATAGACTAACAGATGTATTGAAGCATGAGCTTTCATGGGTGAAGACCCACTTTGTCAGATGCATGTCAACATGCATCCGACGAAGTGGGTATTCACCCACGAAAGCTCATGCTCCTACATACCTGTTAGTCTATAAGGTGCCACAGGACTCTTTGCTGCTTTTACAAATCTAAACTAACACGGCTACCCCTCTGATACTTGACCTCATACTTCAGTTTTCATTACTAATTGTTCTTGGTTTTTTGCATACTTGAAATTCAGCATTAGAAACAGCAATAAGGGACAGGCTGAGCGCCTGAGGCAGGATTCCTCACTTAAAGGGAATATAAATCAAAGGGGCAGAGAAACTTTAATCCAATTAGAAACTGTCACACAGAGAGCTGTAGCATGCAGCACAGAGGAGGGGTGAGGAATCTAGAGGCTGATCCAAAGCTCAGTGAAGTCATTGGAAATCTTTCCATAGACTTTGATGGGCTTTGGATCTGGCCCTCACTGTCTCCTCTGATTGCCTTACAATATGTCTACTGGCAAAAGGTTAACTTAATGGCTCCAACTGGTACAACTCCCAATTAGATACTCCATCAGCAGTTTGGTCTGACCAGCTACTGGTCTTACTGGAATTTGTGTACGTGTTTTGTGGTGAAGGAGATAAAAGCAAAAATATAATTTCTTCTTCCATGTTTCAATAACTCACAAGTAAATATCATACAACACTGTATAAAACATAGCTCTTCAAAGATTTTACTTTATTTTAAAAAAAAGTTAGAAAAGTCAATTGTACTTTTCTACATGCATTAAAAATTAGTTGCATTTATGTATGTCTGCACATTCCTTTGCTAACTTTAACATTTATTAATAAGTTATATATTTTTATTTTCCACTGCACTTATGTTAAACTATTCTGAATGTAATACTTATCCAATCTATAGATGTTAACTTTATAACACCTATGTTAAACAACTTTATTTTATTATTACCTAAAAAATGTCTGAGGGTCAATTTTTGTTTTTGTTGCTGAATGTATTGTTTTCATTTCTGGATGAAAGAAACATGGGAAATGAAGTATAACTTTTAATTAACGTGAAGAAATTTTTGGTAACGTTAGCTGGACTAAAATATATTCATATGTACCAACTTTTTTCAACATCTGACACAGCCAGTTTTTAAATAGTTAGTTTTAATATTTACAATATACGTAAATGTTACATATTTGATACTAAACAAAAATATTAGAACATCAGGTTGTCTGTCAGAAGAAGACTTGTTAAATATCTGCTGGTAATAGTGTACCATTACACTGGGAATTTACAAAATACAAGGTTAAAGAAATCTCTACATCTAGTCAGTATGTACACTGAGAATTTTATTACAGTGTCTTTGGAAATGAATTTAATTAATGCCACAGAGCTCCTTGAGAGCAAAAAGAAATGTTCCCTGTTTAAGTTCCTATTCTTCTTTCTTACTTGTTTTTAATGAAAGATCCATCTGTTTCCATATAAAATTGTATACTGTTGTAAAAGAATATTTTATACCTTCGCCCTAGCAAGCAACGGTATATTTAAAAGGAAAAAAAATACAACCATAAAGTTCCAGTAATTAAACAAATGGAAACCCTAACACTGGTAACATATTTTATATATGGTGGTGGGGGAGGGGGAGGGAAGCAGAAGGATTTTTTTTTAGTAGAAGTTTTATCATCATCAACCACATGGCATGGAACATAGTTTGATCTATTGTTTCTTTAGCTATATTTTTAATGGGAGATTTTCAAGGATGAAAAGTTTGAAATTGTATATATTTGCCCATTAAAAGCCCCAGGATATCAACTTTTTTCTATCTGCACTCTATAAAATGCTTGTTCTTTTGGCATCTGTTTTAAGTTACTAACTGAATCTGTTTCAATTAAATTGTTAAAACAAGAGACATTTAAAGGTGAAGTGAAATGCCTTCTTTAAAAGCATGTACTAATTTTAACCTTAAATGTTAAAAATGCAATACATTCAGCAGCAGACTTCTATACATTATAAATGAATACATTTTCAAAGACTCTACTGCCATATCCTGGGTTCAAGTCCTTGGGTTTCTCTCACACACGAGTGCACATCCACCCACACCACACACACACACAACTTTATGCTAATAGCAAAGCAGAGAGCTACATTCTTCCTGCTGTCAGCAGTTGTTGCAATGTAAACATGGATCCCTGAAGGCCTGAACATAGGCAAGTAAATGAAAGAGGAACTGATGGAAAAGAATTTGGTTATACAAAAGAAAGGATTTATAACTCTTCAAATCTGCAAACATATTTTTGGGCCCCAATTCAGGAAAACATTCCTAAACAAAAAAGCACTTATGCATGAGCTCAGGTGCCTTTGAAGTCACTGGGACTTACATGCATGCTTAAAGTTAAGCATGTCCTCATGTACTTTGCGAAATTGGGGTCCCACTGATTTGAGAACTATTTCAGGTCACCTTTTAGTTTTAGAATTCATAAACTGGTTGCCACTTATAAAAAAATAACTAATGCTAAATACCAGGATATTTAGTGACACATAACAGAAGAAGCAAATAAGCAGAATAGCTGCTTTTGTATACTAGGCAAACATATTTAAAGAGACATAATTAAATTCAGTCTAATGTTTAAACCACTTGCCCAAAGCTCATCTTATTACCTGGGCACTGGGGAGAGGGGCTGAAGTTTCAAGCAATGGAGGTTCCACTCCCTGTATTGCTGAGACTGGATCCATCTCTCGCTGGTTTTTACCATGTTCTTTCACAGAGAAAAGAAAAACACTATATGACAGTTGCATTATAAATGTTCAACAGTTTGATTTCAGTTAGACAGAGCCTAAACATATGATATCCTAACTGTTAAAGTATCAGAGGGGTAGCTGTGTTTGCTGTTTTTACAAATCCAGACTAAGAATCCTGTGGCACCTTATAGACTAACAGACATTTTGTAGCATGAGCTTTCGTGGGTGAATACCCACTTCGTCGGATGCATGCATTCACCCACAAAAGCTCATGCTACAAAACGTCTGTTAGTCTATAAGGTGCCACAGGATTCTTTGCTGCTATAACTGCTAAAATAATCTCTATGCGAAAGGATTGTAACAAGCATACCTACAACATAAAGATCTTCCAATTCCATGTCTTTAGGAATAAAGAAAAACTCTTACTGCATTGTTTACCAAAGATTTCAAGGAAGGGCAGGGTCATTCAGCACAGATGGCACTAAAATCTCTGGCTAAGCACTTGGAGGTATTCTTTCTCCAGGCCAGAATTTTCTTATTTTCACTCTCTCTACACGCCCCCCCCCCCCCAAAAGTGATTCTCCCACTCTCTTTAAAGTACAAAAGAAGTGTCAACTGTTTAATGACTCTTTCTCTTGCTCTCTTGGATCCTCAGTGCAGGTTTGTTCCATCTTAAAAGGGTAAGAAAATGGATTAACCCTTGAAATTTCCTTTTAAGCCCCATCAGGCAATAGACACATAATATAAAACTAAAAACTGGTTGCTTCCTTCCAATGTGACGTCAGACATTATCACTGACCTTCAACATACAGTACCTTCCTACAAGCTGGTCAACATAACAGACAGCCTTAACCAGCTAATTAAATGAACTGGCACTCTTAGTAGGAGGTAACTGGCACTGAAGGAGAAAGCTGGGGCTAGTGCATCAAAGCAGATGGCATCATAAGAAGAGAAGTCACCAGGGCCATCCCTCTAGCATTACTTACTCCTTTAGGCCTTGCAGCCTGCCTTCTTTAAATGTTGCTCCTCAAAAGGTTGATGTGGCAAAGGTGAGACAACCCACGCCTGACCCAGCTGAGCTGCTGAGAATTATGAGCGATGGGGGAGTTGATGCAGGATGTGTGCGTTTTTAAATTAACAAATTGAATTTGGGGTATTATACTTTTTAAAAATCCAAAATAAACAAAACTAATATTAACTAGACAGGGGGGCAAAAGAAGTAAAATGTATTGCCTTTTAGAGGAAAATAGTTCCCTTGGCTGCTGCTTGTTTCCCAAGGCTTTGGCCAACATATAGCAATCATCTGAAGTGATATTTCCCTTCAGAGCAATATTTTACACTTACTGCCCTTGCAGCTTGTCAACAGTTGCATTTCATTGTATAGTAATCCAGAGTGTTGTTATGAGAAATACCTAAAGCTCCAACAGAACAGCCCAGGATCTCCAAGTGCTTTATAAATTCTCACAATACCTTTGTGAGTTCAATTTTACACACAGGTAAACTAAGACACAGAGCACTTAAGTGACTAGCCAAAAACTCAGTTATACCATGGCTCCACAATAGAAAATGAGGAATTGTGGCTTCCACTCACCTTCTCTAATGAAGAGGATTCCTCTTCCTCCCACATCCACACATCAAATGCCCATGTAATTCTCAGTGAAAACATTGCAATATGTGGGATGCATGCTATGACCACTACTGTTTCCCTGTGTGTGTTTTACTATTTTACTCTTTTGTATTCTTCTTCTCTCCTTTTGTTTCCCCTTCTCACCCCTGCATTTTTCTTTCTTTCTCCTAATCTGACTCACTCTTTTCTGCTTTACTTATTCAACTCTTAGCAGCTGCATTCAAGCATGGAAAGGCCTTAAACAGAACAACTACATGAAAGGGATTTGTCTACACTGGCACTTTACAGCGCTGCAACTTTCTCACTCATGGGTGTGAAAACCCCACCCCCTGAGTGCAGCAAGTTTCAGCGCTGTAAGGTGACAGCAGCACTCCCAGCACTGGTAGCTATTCCCCTCGTGGAGGTGGGTTTTTTATAGTGCTAGGTTTTTTATAGCTCTCTCCCAGCACTGGTGCCACAACTACACAGCTATGTTAAAGCGCTGGCAGCGCTTTAACATTGCTAGTAAAGACATGCCCTTGGATTGCATACTCAAAACTACTTTTATATTCCAGCCTTGTATGAGAACAAAGCATCTATGCATTTGAATGCAGTAATGCTGAATGTTTTCACCACCACCAATGTGGATGTGGTGGCAATAAAGCAAGGAAAGAACTTTTTCAGACCTCTGCTCTACTGATCATGGAAATTGTAAGCATGGTAGGGAACCTATATGCAGCAGGCTGGTTAGTATGCACAGTAGGACCATAAGTACATAAGCATAACTCTGTATTATAACAGTAGGTAACTAGGGTACTCAGATTATTCTGCTACATGATAAACATTCATTTAATTTCTGAAATGGCTGTGTGCCAATATTATGTTGTGCCAATGTAACCCAACAGTCCTTGTTTCAAGTAAATACAAACCCCATACATATTACTACTTCAATGGAAGCTCTCTATAAGAAGAAATCCAAGGAAAAGCATTTTAATCATCAGCACATTTTAGAGACATTGACAAATTAATCAAAGCAAGCTTTAACCAACACCAAACTATTTTAGCACGACTGTGATGACACAAACAAAATCCAAAAATGTGAAAGTTAAAGTGTGTGCTCGGTCTTTAAACTTGCTTGACTGTGAAAAAATGAGGCAAAAATACTTGAGATTCAGACAGATGAGTTTTCCTGGCTTTACATTTACATAGCACTTCACAAACATTAGTAACTCTTTATAAAACTATTGGGTTGCAGGCAGCCGTAATTATAATTCCCTCACCATCATTGTGTGTCTAACTTGTTTTTATAGATCAATCTACTAATTTCTTTATCAAGCTTTGTTACAGTTGTTATTGTTATAGTATTTTGATTGTAGTACCTCATTTACCTTTATCTTGATAAATAAAACAGGAATGAATGGCCCAAAATTACCATTTCATTGATTATATTATTAAGGCAGCTGCAGGTCATAATTTTCCCCCTTTTTAAATTTGCCAGACTTGTCCAATTGCAGCTGTAAGTGCATAGCCTGTGAACTCTAGAGCCCAGTAAACACAGTGAGTTTTACACAGTTTTGGGTCACACTAACCTCCATCCGCATTGCTATGGTCAGAGGACCTACAGCATCTATAGCAGACTGGGTACTGTACTTTACATCTTGACCATAACCATGTTCTCCTGTAAAAGAAAAAACATTGTACCAATGAGTCTGAGACCTTTGAGAGTAGGAATGGGCAATAACATGTTGGGGAGACATTTTCATCCAAAAAAAATTGAGGTCTGAATGTGTATTCCAAATTTAACAACCTCACTACCGAACTGCCACTGTCTCCTTAATATTAAACAGACAGCAGCTGGAAGAGCGGTGTGGGAGTGTATATATATTAGATATCCAAAGAAAACCAGTTCCAGCTCACAAAAATGTGCCATTTGTGCAAAAAGCTACAGAATGTATTAGGATTTGGAAAATTACATATATTTGAAACAATCCATTGGACAAATAGGGAAAAGATTTTTAGTCTGCTTTTCCCTGTGCATATTATCATAGAACATCAGAGTTGGAAGGGACATCAGAAGGTCATCTAGTCCAAACCCCTGCTCAAAGCAGGACAAATCCCAACTTATAATCATCCAGCCAGGCTTTGTAAATGCCGACCTTAAAAACATCTATAGGAAGGAGATTCCACCACCTCCTAGGTAAAACCCAATTTCAGTTGCTTCACCACCCTCCTAGTTGAAAAAGTTTTTTCCTTAATATCCAACCTAATCTCCCCCACGGCAACTTGAGACCGTTACTCCTTGTCTGTCAATCTGCTACCACTGAGAACAGTCTAGGTCCATCCTCTTTGGAACCCCCTTTCAGGTAGTGAAAGCCAGTTATCAAAATCCCCCCTCATTTCTCTCTTATGCAGACTAATAATACACAGTTCCCTCAGCCTCTCATTTCATAAGTCAATACTCCAAGCCCCCTGAATCATTGTTGCTCTCCGCTGGACTCTTTCCCAATTTCTTCCACATCTTCTTGTAGTGTGGGCCCAGAACTGGACACAGTAAGTCCAGATGAGAGGCCTCACCAAGGAACAGAGGGAATGATCACCTCTCAATCGCTGCAATGCCCCTACTATACAGCCCAAAATGCCGTACTCTTGCAACAAGTGCACACTGTCGACTCAATCAAGCTTCTCGTCCACTGTAACCCCTAGGTCCTTTTCTGCGAACTGAATGCCTCTAAGCCACTTCGGTCCCTAGTCCGTAACAGTGAATGGATTGCTTCCATCCTAAGTGCAGGGCTCCTGACTTGTCCTTGTGACCTCATCAGGTTTCTTTGGGCCTAGAATCTTCTAATTTGTCATAGATCCCTCGTTCCTATCCCTACCTCCAGCGTATCACCATCTCCCTCCAGTTTACTGTCATCTGCCAAACTTGTGAGATGCAGTCCACGCCGTTTCCAGATCGTTAGTGAAGATACTAAACAAAATCAGGCCCCAGGATCGACCTTGGGGCACTTCTGCTTGAACCGGCTGCCAACAGACAGGAGCATGATCACTACTCGCTGAGCCCGAGCTGATCTAGCCAACTTCTCTCTCTCCACCTATAGTCTCATTCATTCAGCCCACTACTTCTTTAACTTGGCCGGGCAAGAATACTGCGGGAGTAAGGATATCAAAAGCTCAAAGTAATGACCTTGACTTTAGTCAAAGAGGATATGAAATTAATGATAATAATGCATAGTTCCATAAACAGATAGACTACAGGGTTAATGGTCTAATGTCTCTTCACCTGCAAAGGGTAACAAACAACAACCTGGACCAGAGGACCAATCAGGAAACAAGATATTTTCAAATGCTCAAGGGAGGGAAGTTGTTGGGTGTGGGCGTCCTTTGTTCTGCGTCAGTTGCACTCTCTAGGCTCTGAGGGTGATCACCCTATCTCCAGGACTCTTCTAACTTCTGTCCAATTGTAAGACAGGAGATATACATATAGGCTTTTACATTGTTTTCTGATTTCGCACAATGTGTATTTCTGGAATATTTAAATTGTATTCTTTTTGGTCTGAATAAAGGCTGTTTTTCAAGTTTATAACTAACAGACCCTTAATATTTCATCTTGATTTACAAAGACAATTTTTTATTGTCTTTTTTCTTTTATTAAAAGTTTTCTTTTAAGAACCTGTTTGGATTTTTTCCTAGTTAGAGGCTCAAGGGGATTGAGTCTGCACATCACCAGGGGATATTGGTGGAGGAGAGAAGACGGGGGGAAGAGGAAAATCTCTTTGTGTAATACAAAGCTTGAATTTGCATGCCCTTCTGGGTGAGGGGAGAGAACCTGATCTCTCTGTTTGTGTTTCAAGGATTGAAAACACGGTGATCATCCTGGTACCCAGGCGGGAAAGATCTGGGAGGAGGTAAAGAGAGGGAAGGGAAGTGGGTTATTTCCCTTTGTTGTGAGACTCAAGGCATCTGAGTCTTGGGGTCCCCAGGGAAGGTTTTGGGGAGACCAGAGTGTACCAGGCACTGGAATTCCTGGTTGGTGGCAGCGCTACAGGATCTAAGCTGGTAATTAAGCTTAGAGGTTTCATGCAGGTACCCAAATTTTGGACGCTAAGGTTCAGATTTGGGAAATATACCTTATGACAATATGATCATAAAAAAATACTACCATTAGCTAATCAGATTTATAATCTGGACTCAGAATAGACAAAGTTTTCTGGCATTAATGTTTCCTTCATCAATATCATTTTTAATGCAGACTTTCTGCACAGTCAACTCAATGGTTACAGCTGGCTTCCTGTTGGACAATGCCTTTCAGTGGTCATGAATCAGATTAGATGTCCATGTATTATTTTGTCACTGTTCCCATTATCCTTGTTTGTTTGTTTTTTCAATCCACTTGCTGCTTCTTGCCTAATATCTTGCCAGTGATTTCTTCAGGGTAAGACCCATCTTTCAATCTAAACTTTAGCTAGCACAGTGGGACCCTGATCTTGAATGCAGACTCTAGGCATTACAATAATAGTGCATTTGCTCCATTAGCCTTATACCTCAGGGAACCAGAGCTCAAACACTGACCCAGTCAGGTTGTCTCTTTCTAATCCCCATCTGTGCACATCATAAAAACAACCACACAATTTGGCACAATTCTCATTCTTCAAGAGTCTCAGAACTAGAACATCAGGGACATTGTGGGTCAGGATTAAAGGCATGCTGACATAAGTGTGTGGAGAAATGTGCACACCAACTGCCCACACAATGCTTGACTCTAGCCAGTGCTATTATTCATCACATCCTGCCTACTTAGAACACTGAAGTCACTGAGAGACTAAAAGACCTTGTTTACATACACATTTAGCCTAATTCAATTAATCTTCTAACACTTTTTCAAATGCTACCGCATCAAGCACCTTTACCTTAGTGACAAAGCTAACTAAATAATAGAGATTATATTCCTAACACTAAACACACAGTAAAAACCATTAAAAGACCTTCCGTTTGTGTTAACACTTCTTGTTTTAAACCAGATCTTATGGCATTTTACAATTTTAGACTAGAATCCTCTGCAATTTACTGGAAGTTATAACAGTATGTCAGTCATAAATTGACTACGGTTGCATTGAGACCATTCTGGGATTTTTGCCAGAACAACAAATGAAGTAGGAGGGATGAAGTTAAATTCCCCTCTTTCAGACATCTGTGCTTTACAGAAACGTTGCAAGTTTTTATTTGATTTGGCTTAATATGCCTTCTTTATCAATGCTGAGATTAGCATGTGTATAAATATACATTAGACTTGGAGAGTTCCCTTCAACAGCGTTCTTTTAGCCTGCATGTACTTACAACACAAAGTCAGATTAATCGGGCTTTTGCATGGAACTAGAAGTCAGAGAGGTAGAATTCACACACACTAACAAAGGGGGAAAAAGGTGTGGTGTTGCAACATCTCATTTATGGCAGATATTCTAACTGATGGGCTGGAATAGCTGCCCTTGTCTCTCCACGCCTCCTATACAGGAGTTTTGGTCCAGCAGTTCACTATAAATGTACATCCTATTTCATCCTGCCCCAAGGTCTCCTCCAGGCCTACCTATTTGTACCCTAGGGTGCAGAGGTGTTAGAGCTGCTGCCTCCTTCAGACTCTGCCTGTGTCCTCAGGCAGTCTCACAGCAGGGTTAAGTGGTGCAGAGGGACTTGCTAGTTCCTTTCCAACTGGGTGAGTTTCACAACTACATACATATGTACTTAGGTTGGGCTTTTCAAAGATTAGCAAGATCCCATAGAAGAGGCTATTATTATTATTGAAGTAATAACACAGGAATTAGTACAGATAAGCAGGATGCTATATTAATGGAAATTGCTTTTTAAAAACATTTTAAATGAAGAACATGCCAAACCTCAGATTATATAAAATAAAAGCTGCATCCAAGAAAATTCCATCACCTAAAGTGAATGCTTCAGATCCATCTAGTTTATGTCATCAGAACCACACAAGAAAATTATGTCCTCGCAATTTCTTGGTATTTATCTTTTATTCTGGGAAATAAAATATTCATGTGTGTGAGGGTGTGTACTGTATTTACACATGAGATAAAAATGTAGCTACCATCATGCAAAAATAATAGTCAATTCATGGCTGTTGTTGCTTCAGGCTGCATTTCACTGCTTCTCAAATGTTAAAAATAGGACATTTTTAAAGTGTGAAAGAAAACTAAAACAACTTTTTAAGCACACCTATTAATAAGATTCCAATATGCATTTAAAGTAGAAAATCAAATATAAGATTGTGACTTCACTGATGTCACAATTACCTAACAGGCTTTTAAATAACTTGCAATTCAGCTAACTGAATTCTTCCTGTCCAACACAAACAAATGTTTTTTATGTATACATTCTCTATAAATTTCAACAAACATTAAGTAAAAAAATAGTAAAATGTGTTTCTGCTATTCTTCCAGCATTTCTCCTGCGAAACAGACGCAGGAAGACAGATGGATATTTCTAGATGGTTTACACAAAACATTTTCTTTTTAAAATCCTGTTGTCTCTCAAAAAATGTCATAGGTATGCATGTATCTACAGCCCCAAAATTGCAGATGGATATATGCAGACACACATACGTGCTCATGCAGAGTCTGACTGAAATCAGTGCGCTCTACATATCTATCTTAGCTACCTATAAGGACTGCATTGCCATATCTGAGCACCTCACAATCTCTTAATGTATTTATCCTCACAATAATCCTGTGTTTCAGAGTAGCAGCCATGTTAAGTCTGTATCCAAAAAAAGAACAGGAGTATTTGTGGCACCTTAGAGCCTAAGGAAAGAACTATTATCCTATTAGGTACCATTGTGGAATTGAAGCACAAGACTAAGAATGTGCGGTTGAAAAGGGACACTGGTGGCCAGTGGGCGATGCAGCAAGGCTAAGACAGGCTCCCTGCCTGCCCCAGCTCCCCACAGCTCCGAGAAGCGACCGGCATGTCCAGGTGCAGGGGCAGTCACAGGGGCTACGCACACTGCTCCCAACCCGAGTGCTGGCTCCGCAGCTCCCATTGGCCGGGGTTCCCAAGGCCAATGGGAGCTATGGGGGTGGCACCTGGAGGCACAGAGCCCCCTGACCCCTCCACCTATGAGCCAGACATGCCAGACACTTCTGGGAGCCACCTAGGTAAGTGCTGTCCAGTCAGAGCCCGCACCTCACATGCTGTCCCACACCCTGACCCCCTGACCCAGCCCTGATTCCCCTCCTGAACTCCAAACCCTTTGGCCCCAGCCCAGAGCCTCTTCGTGCACCCCAAGCCCCTCATCCCCAGCCCCACCCCAGAGCCTATACCACCAGATGGAGCCTTGACCCTCTCTCGCACCCCATCCCCCTGCCCAGCCCAGTGAGGGTGAGGGAGAGCAAGCGACAGAGGGAGAGGGGATGGAGTTAGCAGACAGGCAGGGCCTCAGAGAAGAGGCAGGGAAGGAATGTTGAATTGTGTGTGATTAGAAAGTTGGGACCCCTAACTAAGGCCAAGTCTATATAACAAGTTAGTGCATGGCAAGCTAGGGTGTAAATCTATAGTGCTCTGGCATGCCGCACACTAACTGTCCATGTGGACCCTGCAGCTGCACACTAAAAGTTCCCTAGTACGCTTTGAACAGGATCTATTTAAAATTCTGTTTTTTTAAATAGTATTGGGTTATTATATTTCCTACAATATTTTAGAACAGGATTTGCCTTCTGAAAATACCTTGCCAGCTTTGCTATGGCTTTCAATAGGACTTTGCATCTGGATAGGTCTCCTAGTTTTTACTTTCTGTTTAAAAACTGAATTAAATATAGATTTCATGCCTATAATTTAGCTTTTTTTAAATTAAAAAACAAACCAAAGAGTGACCTGGGAGCAATGGCTGGTTTTGTACACACTGTGGTACTGACCACCAATCATCAGAATTATGTGGAAAAAACTTAAAAGCCAAGTAATTTGTTCTTAGGGAGAGTATGAGACAACATATCTTATAATAGAAATTATTACATTGCTCTACTGTGAACTACAGAGATTACATTAAAAAGCCAGTTGCTTTGACATCAAAAAGTGAGATCCATTTATCCCGACATACAAGTTCTAAATACTATTATGTTGACAATTAGAAGTTTCTGGGGATGTTATTCAAATAGGTTCAACTACAATCCTGACTCAATGCCTAAAAATTCATGTACTTTTACTCCTATAGTAGCTAGCTGTTTCAGTAAAATTTCAAATATTTTTGTAGCATACCTTTGCACTAATTTTTTTTATTTTAATGTCTTGAAACTTAGGCTTGTTGGATCCAAGCTCCTATACTAAAAACAAGATGAGCTGCATGGCATAAACAAATTTATTTTCATCGTAATGCTTTGAACTCTGATCTCGGAAATATTTATGCATGTGAGTGATTTTACACATCTGAGTAGTCTCATTGAATTTAACAGGACTATTCACATTTGCACTGTTATTTACATAAGTGTTCGCAGGATAGAGTCTTAAATAACTAATTACAAACTCTTCAATATGTATCATCAAACCAATAATCTCTGTGGCTTTTTTTCCATAAACCATTGAAGAAGAAGAATGGCCAGCACTCACAGGCATCTTAAAAAAAAAAAAATCACATCTATATCATAATCAAATTCTACCACTTCATGGATGATTACATGGTGAAGTTAACTACTAAGAAATATGACCTTTTAGTAGAATTAACTAAGTAATTAGATAATTTAGTTTACAGTTGGCCTGATGCCTGTTACACCAGTTTTACATCAACAGAATTCAATGAGCTGCTGATTTCAATGGAGTTACATTGGCAGTAGGTGTAAAAGTGGCGATACAGGCCAAGTATCTACTCCTGTGTAAACTATCCTACGTAAAAAAAAAATTACTTGGCATCTACTTTCTCCTTTGTAAATGAAAATACAATGTGGGACAAATTTCCATCTATTCTTGTAGACTTTTTTATGGAAGTGTGCTCTTCTGGCTGACACTCAGCTGTGTTTTGAAGTCCCTTTCCACTGAGAAAGTTTTTTCTTCCTTGTATTTCTGCACAAAACTGGATAAAGCATTAGAAAATAAGTAAGGAACAATCCTGCAGTCGGAGCAGATCTACAGAATGACCTAATTGTTTTTTACCCCTCTAATTTGTAGGAATATGTTCTACTCCTGAGGGCATTCTGCGCCAAAAAATGTTAGGCCAAAAAATTAAAAATTCTGCACACAAGATTGTAAAATTCTGCAAATTTTATTTGTCAAATAAATGTGTAGGCTCCAGCATGGCATTGGGGAGCACAGGGCACTGGCTGCACAGAGGTGGGAGATCACTATGCAAGCTCCCTCCTGGGACACAGACTCAGCAATGAGGCTGCACCCAACCCTGACACTGTGCAAGGACCAGGCCTGCCCTGGAAACACCCCAGAGCCCTGCTCCTCCAACCCAGGTGCACAAGGTGTGGGCAGGCAGTCTCAGCAAGGCAGGATCCAACTGTGTAGGGGTTTAGTGTGGGGAGATCCAGGTGTGGGTTGAGAGGGTTCTGTGTTGGGCAATCTGGGTGCGGATGGCTCAGTGATGATTCGGGGGGGGTCTGGGCGTGGGGGGCTCTGGGTGCAATAGTAATGGAATTCTGCAGGTGAAGATGGTTGGGACTCAGTGGGGGGAGGGTTTGGTTTGGCAGGGATAAAGCTCAGCAGGAGGGGGTCTTGGTGTCAGGGTCTCAGTGGAGGAGGTGTCCAGATGCTGGAGAAGGGGGGCTCAGTGGGGCAGGGATCCAGGTGCAGCTGGGTGGGGCTTGGTAGGATGGGGATCTGGGTGCGAGTGGCTTGTCAGGGTGGTCCAGGTGCAGGGGGAGTGGGGCTCATCGAGGGTGGGTGAGGCTCGGTGGGAGGGTCTGGGTATGGGGGGGTTGGGTGGATGCGGGAGCAGCTCCGTGTATAGTGATCCCTCCCCCTGCAGCTGAAGAGTGATAGGTGCAGGAAGCACAGGGGATTTTGCAAAGCTTCCTATAGCCGGGGGAGGAAACTGGAGGTAGGTCTGACATGGCCCCAAACATCATGCCAGGGAAGAGGAAGTCCCATCCTCCCCAGCCCAGCCAGGACTAGCCGCTGAGCCCGGCACAGGGTAGGAGCCACCAGCCGGGTCTTCCATAGTCCCACTCCCTGCCCCAGAGTGATTTACCTCTCTGCCAACTGCCTTGGGCACCTGAAACATACTGCTGGGAGGGTCTCATGACCGCTCGTGGCTTCCCTTTGCTTCCCCATGAGAAAATCATTTTTCTGTGGGGAAGCAAAGAAATCTGCAGGGGACATAAATTCTGCACATGCGCAGTGGCACAGAATTCCTCCAGGAATAAGGTACATTCTATAATACTGATAATTAAGCTAGTAAGCTCATCAACTGTTGCATGCATAATCCCATGCTCATAATTATCAGGTACAGGAAGGATGAACTGATATACATGCATACATACATACAATACATATACATTTATTTTTAAATGCCCTATTCTAAACATTGCAGGTCTTTTCTACCACATCTTGTACTTATCTTTGTATCCCATACACTTCTTTCAAGTGGTATACAATTTTAAACTGATCTTACCTGATAAAAAGTCAGGATAACAATTGACAATGGTTGTTCCAGGTCTTATCCAACTGACTGGAATCTCTTTACGTTTGGTACTGCCTACCACCACCACATCTGCCTGATGAAGCTAAAAACCAGACAAACAAAAATATTCTAGAATTAGGAATATATCAGGCAGTGTAGACTAAGATTCAGACCCAATTTATACTTAACGTCTCACAGTAGCCACAAGTGAATGCAAAAGGTCCAGACTACAGGCCTGATTCTTACATTACTGAGGGTCAGGAATAACTCAGCTGAAATCAATATGTACTTTCTGGAGTAAAGTCAGGGAAGTGAGATCACAATCAGGGCCTATATTATCACGTGCAGATCATATCTTGAAAAACCCATTGTACTTGTAAGTGCTGTGCAACAGGACATTTTGGCGGGACCTCTGTTTTGTGGAAGATGTGGGTTGAAAGAATGTGATAACATTTGATAAGAAATGAGGTCAAGAAACTAAACATTCAAAATTATTACAGTTTGTTGAACATCTCAATCATGGGCAAAACTACACACTGCTCAAAGCTCAATCTGTGAAAGTGGGGAAACAAAAACACGCACACTCAAGTCACATTGGTTAGAAGGTAACATGAGAGCTGATCAGCTGACCTACATTTATCAATGGCTTCAAAAAAATCCAATTAAAATCTTTTTCTCTGTTAACTCATGTTTACCACAAGAAGCCCCTGGTTCTATGGAGTCAAAGACAATACAGAGCATGACATTGCCCTTCTAGTAACAAATAAAGGCATAGCCAGGGGTGGCCAGTCTGAGCCTGAGAAGGAGCCAGTATTTAACCAATATACATTGCCAAAGAGCCACAGTAATACATCAGCTGCCCCCCATCAGCCCAGCTGATCAGTGCTTCTCCCCTCCCTCTCTCCCTCCTCACATCTCCCAATCAGCTGTTTCATGGCATGCAGGAGGATCTAGGCGGGAGGAGAGAGGAGCAAGGGCACGGCAAGACTCAGGGGAGGGGGTGGGAAGGGTTGGAGTGGGGGTAGGGCCCATGGCAGAGCCAGGGGTTGAGCAGTGAGCACCCCCAGGCACATTGGAAAGTTGGCACCTGTAGCTCCAGCCCCAGAGTCGGTGACTATACAAGGAGCCGCATATTAACTTCTGAAGATATGCATCTGGCTCCGGAGCCCTGGCATAAGCTGTTTCCTCCCCACTCCTTACCTCCAACAGAGGACTATAACAGTTATAGGAATCTACACAAGATAAGGAATAATATGTACCCTAAATTATAAGCAGAGAGACAGACATATACAAAAGTACATAAAATGGAAAGACAGGCCTTGCATTGCATCAAGGCTGAATGCAGAAATAGTTTCTAGCCAGTAGAAATTTTGGAAATAACTAAAGATGTGTCAATAGATGCTAAGTATCACAAACTCTGCAAGCCTCACTACAAACTGACTTAAGACTGGCTAGTTTCCCTGCCTCTTTTTTTGGCCAAATCAGGTGTGATGCAAGCAACGAAATTCCTGCCAAGAAATAATAATTAAAAATTCCATCAGAACAGCAGTCTGAGGCACTGTTCAATGACAAGGAAGGGGGAAGGGGGATCTGGTGGAAATTGGAGAAATCTAACAGCGCTATCATCTGAACAGAGAATGGAAAAAAAAGATGGGGTGGAGGTGGGAGAAGGGGTTTCTCAGGTATTGGAATAAGGCTGCAAGGCAAGGGATGTGTGAGAGCGTTACTAAACAGGACAACTGGAGGATATACCAAGCTGATTCAGACTGAAATCAGCTACAGTAACTCTTTGCTTAACACTGTAGTTATGTTCATGAAAAACACTACTTTAAGCAAAATGATGTTAAGCGAATCCAATTTCCCTATAAGAATAAATGGGAGGGCCGGGGGGTTAGGTTCCTGGGAAATTTTTTTCGTCAGACAAAACGCATTTTATACCATCTAAATTTTAAACAATTATAAACAAACAATTTAATACTGTACTCACCAATGATGATTGTGAAGCTTGGTTCAGGCAGGGGTGTAGTGGGGTTGGGGGCTTGCCCTGCTCCACCTGCCCAGCACTCCTACCGGTGAGCGGGTTTGGGGTGTGGGGGCTTGCCCACTTCCCAGCTAGTATGCTGGGCAGGGAGAACGGAGCAAGTCCCTGCACCCCCAACTCCATTCCCCAGCTGGAATGCCAGGCAGGCGAAGCAGGGCAAGCCAAACAACCGTATAACAGAACATTACATGTTCAACAGGCAGCCTCCTTCTAGAGGGCTCAGTGTCTAGAGGGCTTCCAACTCAGTTTTGTATTATCATAGCTAAAACCACACGTACCAATGTCACTGTAAATTGTATCCCAGCCACACTTTTTTTTTTGCATTACTAACATTACAATTATTTTCAATGGCATTAGGAAATCTCTTACATTTATATATTGTCTCTCACCCTGTAAGATCCTAAAACTCTCAGCAACTTAAATTCATGTGAATCACTTCACGTACCACTAACTACATCCACCTTTTCTAAACACAAGTGTTGAGTGCATAGCATCATTAAACAAACAGTTAAGGCAGCAAGTGAAGAAGAATATGTTTCTCTAATTAAAAGAACATGGAATATAAGTATACAAAATACATTTATTCGAAGCAGAATGTGGCCAGATCAGAACTGGTTAACATCTATGCTTTTGAGAAATACTTCTTTGATAAGCACAGGTAGCTTTAATGTCTCATCCTGCATCATACCTTAGTTAACACACAGCTACTGAATATAACACTGGTACACAGAGTTAAGGGTTCCATCAAATGGATAAACACAATTTCTCACACCTCCCTGCATCTTCCTTTGGAGGTCTCCCATCAACTGACCTAGCATATTTTCTTTTCGACTAAGACCTGATGAACATTGAGACAGCCATAGGGCATCAGACTTGTGGTTCATCCAGTCCAGTATCCTGTCTCTGATAGTGGCCAGTAACAGAGGCTCCACAGAAAGATGAAAAACCTCACAACAGATGAGGAATAATCTGCCCCCAATGAAGGTCTCACCCTAGCGCTTGGGAGTCAGCTATTGCCTTAAACCCAGAAGTACAAGGCTTTACATCCCTTCCAAAATCTTTTATCATTAACTACTGTAACACTGGATAGTCTTGTTATTCATACAAATGCCCAAATCCTTTGAATCTTCCTAAACTGATTGGCTTCAGCGACATCCCGTAGCAATTAGTTCCACAGTCTAATCATTGACTATATGAAAATCTATTTTGTTTCATTAGGATTGAATTTGCTGCCTTTCAATCTCATTAGCTGTCCCCTTGTTCTTGTACTGTGAAACAGGGAGAAAAACACTCAAGCTACTTTCCCTATATCATTCACTATCTTACATATTTTTATCTTGTTTCCTCTTACTCACCTATTTTCTAGGGTGAACAATTGCTATCTATTCATGTGAGAATTTCTCTGTCCCTTTTATCATTCTTGCTGCTCTCCTCAGAATCCCCACTAAATCTGCAATATCCTTTTGGAAGTGGGTTGATCAGTATTGTAGTCACTATTCCAGATGATGATGAACCACTGTATTATAGAAAGCCATTATACTATTCTCTGTATTATCTTCTATTCTATTCATCCTAACATTTGGTTTGTTTTTTAGACAGCGGATGAAATCATAATCCAAAGAGTTACACATGCAGAAAATATCTTATTCTTAACTTTGAACTCTATTTAGATTTGGCTTTTACAGTTACCATAGCTGAACTTAGAATGCACTTCTATTTTTTTAAAATAATTTTGATGTATTTTTTGAGCATGTTAAAAAAACAAATATGATTAACTAGTATTTGTTTCACATAATTTATTTAGTATAATCCTATTTATTCAAGACATAAAAGAAAACAAAAAATTAAAATTATCAAGGGCACCAACACAATGTTATTAGGCTCTATTGCGTTTTGGTTTTAATTATTCATTCTCACATGGAACTCTCTTGAGGAAAAGGAAATGAATATCCTGGTCCCCAATCTGTGTGTGATATTGTTCAACACGGGAAATCAATCTCACGTGTTAAACTTCATGCAGGATTTAGAACATGACTGCTTTCTTTGGACGAGAGAGCAAGCTGCTTTCATGAATTTGAACCTTGTTCTCATCTCAAACGCTAATCAAGAGCACACCTGACCTTCATTCTAGGTTATTAAGATTCACCTAGTTAGAGACTCTTAGCTCATGCGTGGCTACGGCTAGAATATGTATTTGTCAAATTCAATCTTGATTTAATCTGAGCTTATTTCTTGTGCACTGGAGCTGGTTTTTGACTTTGTTTATATTGTTCGTTTTCTTAGTATTTCAAACTGCATCTCAGAATAAATGCAGTAAAATTCTGAGAAAGATACCACCGTCTTCTGCTGAGACTCTTCGTGATCCCTCCCTTATTGGAATAGACAACAGATGTGTATGCTCTACGTTGCAAGTGAAAGACAATAAGTGTATACTTTTGGGCTATTCAGTGTCTTCCTACAGCTAAAATGTGTGTGTTAGCAATAAGTTAAATATCTACTTCCCTTAGCTTCATAATCTTAGCAACTGTTGAGGTCATTTGGATACATTTTGGTTGATAAGAATTTCAGTGAGAAAAGTTTTAGATTGCACTGTGTAATATTGTATTCCCATATTAAATCTTGGATCATGGACCTGTAACCATGAATCAGTTAAGGACTGGTACAAGTTTACCAACTTTGGGACTCAATGATTAAAGAAAACTGAGGTACCACACAGGCCCTTTGTATTACTATCTGCTCTTTCCTTGGTACTGGTACTTTTTTAATCTCTACAAACTGATCTACACATATCACTGTATGCAGACAGACTCTTTGGACACATACCCACCAAGAGGCTTGTAAAGACTTACAGCTTCACTCATAAGACTTTTCATTTCACAAGCAGTTTAAAATACTTTAGGCTATGATAGTAAGTGCTTACACCCTAAGAAATAATTTCTGTTTTGGTGCAGAAAATAGTGGGTCCTGTGAGTTACAGGAACCCAATCTTTTCCATATGAAAACACAGATTAATACTGTAGCTGTTATAATTCAAACATGTAGTGTCAGATAGTATACCCCATATAACAAGGACTGTACATTGCATAGTGCTTAGCATTGAGGCTTCAAATTGGTTTAGACCTCTACATGCGATCTCAACAAATGATAATTCTGAAGAGCCTTCATCCAATACATGTGATCAATTCTGAAATACACAATTATAAGGTTGAAAACCAACTGTTCTCATCTCTATGACTACAGATCATAACACCGCATAACTATCTTAACAAGAACAACATAATATTTATGTAGCCAATGCTAACAGCAGATTGGATGGCCAAAATTGTATATATCTGTAAATACATCACAAAAACAGCTGGCCTTTTTATTTTATTTTATGTTTACTGTTACCTCATATATAACCAATCACTTTCCAGCAGGTGATTTATAACATCTACATAAACCTCTCCTGCTAATTTCCCTTCCCTCATTTTTAAAAGAAAGAAAAAACACATATTATAAGTTCAATTACACTAAGGACAATTTTTTTTCCTTCCAAGGGTTTTAAAACAAATTCATAAAAGAAAACCAACAGCTGAAGCATACAAAATATTCTATACCCATAGTTTGTGTCAGTGTTACAATGACAAAGTTTTTTTTTTTTTTTAAATCAATTTCCTATAAACTTAGCTGATGGATTGTCCAAGGAGAGTTACAGTGGTACGCACAAACCCTATCAGGCCATTTCAGTTTCACTTCACACAGGATGATTTTTTTTGCCATAACTTATTTTTTTTCATTGCTTATAAATCACCTCAAAAAAAGCTCAGAAGCATGCAGAGGGCTAATCTCCTAAATCAGAAATAAATCCGACTTTCAAGATGGAAAAGATCTATTAAATCATCAAGTCTATCTCCCTGCAAGTGCATTATATAGTCCCCAGACAGAGGATGCATCAGATGCAAAACAGATTTTTATTAAAGTTAATGTTTAAAGTCAAATTTACACAAGTTAAAAGGGAAGGTACCGTACATCTGGGGTCAAGCTTGATGCTACACTTCATTTTAGCCAAAAGGACAAGAAAGATAATGACAGACGGTAATATACAGTCATTGAATAACCAAGTATATATTGTAAAATGGGTAAAATAACATTCTGTTATCAGATCACACTGGAAAGAATGACAAACGTCACACGAAACAATCCATAACACAATAAGCAATATTTTAAGGACAGGCAAAGATCTTCATAGGCTGATTCGCAAGTAGAATCTTGCACTCTCACTGGAAAATCTTTTCAACTGGGAAGACATGTTCCAATAAATAATTTGAAACCTTACTTCATAACAAAATACGACTCTCTCCAATGAGATTTTTAAGTAGAAGCAGATTAAGTACTCCCACCCATTCCCAAGGCAAAAGATTAAATGTTAAAATAACAGTAACAATACAGATAGGGCAAGCCAAACATTTAATGTTAATGATATGGAGTAACTGTATATTCCAGATAATTGAAAACCTATTTTGCCATAAGGTTTGGATAAATATTTCATTTCCTTGATTTCTACAAAAGCCATTTTTAAACCATATGATCAAAGACAAAATATAATTTATTTTTTTCAAACTGAAATGTAAATGGGCATAATGAAGACATGGGTTTTCTAGGTCTGATATAGGACTATTTCAGTTTTAATAAGGGCAGAGGAGAAGGAGAAGCAGATACGGAATTCCCTGTAGCCATGTTCAGTGGAAATAAATATACAAAATCTGATTTAAACAGAAAAAAAAGTAATCATTTAAAACCCTTGGCTATTGCAGGCCTAATGTTTAAAATTTTAATCTGGACTTCAATGAGCTGGTAAATTTTTATTTTTTTCACCAAGACATACTCTCCTTACCTTCTTCCAGTTGCACCTACACAATTAATACAAGTTATTTTTGACACATGGCATTGTTCTGATGGCGGGGGAAGGGAGGAGGATGAAAGATATACAAACATATGCTTGCTGGAGGGAGGGAAGGAGTTTTCACCGATTTCAGAGAATATTAAAAACCAGTGGTCCCCACTTTAACACCATTAGGATTTGTAGCATATGCGTTTAAGAGCTGAGCTGACTAATTAAGTGTTCAAACACAACAACAACGTCATTATTTTTCACCAAAAGAAAGGGATAAAAACAAGCCATGATAATATGGAACAATGCTATTCTCACAGAGTGTTTAGCTCTTCAAAATACACTCACTGCAAATACAGTGCTTCAGTTCAGTACATTCTAAGCATTAGTTAGCAGTAGCGATGGCCCCCTCCTCATCTGTTGTGATATTTTTTGTCAGTGACCCTAGGAAAGTTGTGATAACATTCATCATCACACCTGAAACAAAGCACTAGTTTCTATTATTCTAGTTACATCCACAATGGAAACATACAGCCTCTAACAGGGAGGGGGACAAGATAGTGGCACTGAAAAAGGAAGTAGGCAGAGACCATTTTTCCAGTAAAATTCCCTCCATTTATTTCCAACCTCAACTCCCACCATTGACAAGCCCTAGCTCAGATGGCCTGATCTCAGCTCACTCTGGAGCATGTCAGTGTTGCTCAATGAGTGGCAGGTGAGGGAGAAAAAAAAAAAGGTAGGGAGAAGGCTAAAGGGAGGTGCTCC
Source organism: Chelonoidis abingdonii (assembly GCF_003597395.2). Classification (NCBI taxonomy): domain Eukaryota; kingdom Metazoa; phylum Chordata; order Testudines; family Testudinidae; genus Chelonoidis; species Chelonoidis abingdonii. Next base: position 118,839,386 of record NC_133771.1, on the reverse strand, counting down.
CTATCCCACAGATGCTTACATGCTACCTCTGCTGTATTTCCAGGCCCTACCAGTGTGCAGAGCAAGGCACTAGAACTCCGATCATAACATTTGCCCCTCCTTGCTTCTGCTGTCCTTACTCTTTGGCTTTTAGAATGCCTGATTAAATTTAAGATGCAAGAAGCAGCAATGACCATGTAAGAATCTGAATGTCTTGAAAACACATACACAGTAGAACAGTAATCTCACAAAGCATTATCAGTAGAAATTCCTGTATAATCTTTTTTTTCTGCTGTGCTCTAGACAGCTGTTCCATTTACGTCTCATGCTCTTTTATGCTTGCCTGGGTCTGACACCACAGAGTCCCACCCAGCCCACAAACCCTGGTTCTTGCGAGATTTGAAAGGACAGTTCACAGCTGGCTCAGCAAAGACAGCTAAATAGGCTGAAACTCCAGGATGAGTTTCAGCAAAGATAACAGGCCTGCTTTGAAGCCAAAGAGAGGGAAGGAGGCACTCAAATCAAACCTTAAATAAAACCTACATTTGGTTGAAAATGTCAACTAGAGTTCAGATGGGTTTTACCCATCTTTTATTAGGTTGACACACAAGTGGGCCTGTGTGTGCCTAAAATTCTTTACAGTAAATATGAACACAAGGCAAGGACTTTTAAAATAGACAACATGGGTCATGTTAAAAAAATAACTAAAGAAATGATCTCAGTAAATTTTCTCATGAGTGCTAAGTATTATTCGTGTTTTGGCAAAATAATTATCTGTATTTTTCATTAGAAGACAATAGTTGTCCACAACTGGATTACCTAATCTCAGTAGAAAATTAATACACCATATAGCAATTAAATACATTACATTTTCCCTTTTATTATTTGTAAACAGTAGAACAGATTATTGGCTTTTAAAGTAACAAAATTAGTTGTTCCTTAAAAGTATATCATTAAATCTTCTCCATATGCCAAATGCACTCTGAAGGGTCAGTATCTGCAAGAGCTTTCTATATACGTATTAACAGAAGGGTAATAGATTATCTTAATTTATCTAAAGGCTTGAGTATTTCTTAGTTCATAATAATCCCATTTTACAGACAACATAAATGGAAATAGAACAGTATCTCTTTACAGCAGTTGCACATGATTGTGCTAGAGTTTTCTGAAATATTGGAATTGTCCATTTAGAACTATTTGAAAATCCAAGTTTTTTTTAAGAATCAGATCATAATGCAGCTGTGACAAGAAAATAATTTTATAATTGCTAAAAATCAAGCTAACTCAATTCTAATGCAGAAATGTAGTTGCCTGTTCATTGCACCAAAATCAAAGGCAATAAAGAGGAGAAGAATAAAAGGGTGAATTGTTTACACAGCCTTTAATTATAATATAAAAATCAGGAATGTTAAAGCTGTCCCTGTATTTCTGGTATGCTGAGAGGGGCAGGAAAAGATTTGCTTTACAAAAAAATTAAAATAAATAAATCTAAAATACAGCTCGTAAGTCAAGCTTAGGGCCATGCCAGCCTTTAATTATTTCTATTTTAAGAAGCCTATTTAAAAGGCACTGATCATCGCGGTGTCTAGAACATGAGTTTTCATGTGACACACAATTGTTTGCATGTTTCAAGCACTTCTCTCTTTTTCTACCCTGGTTAATTCTTGTAACCAAGCAGTTTATTGCCATTTATGAGCATTCTTTCGCTATACTATTAAAGTAAACTTTACCAGAGTGCTTATTCTGCTGGGGATGCAGGAAACAATTTTAAGGCTCAGAAGGACAATACGAAAGTTAGTATGTAGAGGCAGACAATGCAACTGGGAATTAAGCAGCTAACTGCCATTTGTTCCTTTAGAAATCTCCTGGGTAATGTTAAGGTAACGTAGGCAACATTTAGGTATTTGTGACCTCTGTAATGTCCCTGTGAATGACAAATGTTCATTGAAAATAATTAACCAGCTTAAAAGTACACACCAACTCCCCAATTTCAAAAATGTTCCTGCAAAAGAAACTGTTTGAAATAAAGAGGCAGTACAAAAGCAATGGAGGTACAGGGCCTGATCCAAAGCCCATTAAAATGCAAGGGAGTTTTTCAATCTGCAATATTGAGCTTTCGATCAGGCCCCAATGACTAAAATATCTATTAGCAAATTAACATGAATGAGGAAAACAGTTACTATAACTCTTTCCTTTTTAAACGATAAACTAGCAAAGCTCCATCTTGAGTTACATGTCTGATTAATTCCTAGCTCATGCTACAATTAATGTCAAAAAATGATAAACCTGAGATTCATGCTTCAGTGAAATGGCCATATTAACTTGGTCTGAAAAACTGATGTATAAAATAAACACTTATCACAGTTGTCACTAAAATAGTTCACATTCATTTGCCTTGCCACGGTACATACCACAAAGCAACCCTGTTTGGTCTACCACAGCAAACCTCTATTAAATATTCACAATAATATATTCAAATTTAGATATATATGTACAGAAGTCAGGAAATTCAAAGTATGATTGCATTATTTAATGTTTTGCTTTTCTCTCTGTTGTGTTAACTTTAATGATTATTTACTGGAGCGGCAGGGGTATTGCTCATCAATAAGCAAAATACATTGTACCAAATTTTCACAAAACATTTGTCAGGCCTTTCAGCAAGCAAGGAAAACAAAAACTACCAAGTCCACGCCCTCAAATATACCAATAGTTCTTGTAATGTGGCACTATAAATATGGGACCATCAATGCTCGATGATGGCAAGAAACCTTGTGTTTAGCTCCTGATCCCTGGGGATATGACAAAGGTGAAGATCTCTGGATACACAATAGGGTAGAGTAACAAGGTGTTGTGTAAGTTTGTTGCTTATACAACAACATGACTAAGTTTACTAGAACTGGGAGGGTTACTGCTCAGGTGCCATAGTAGTCCAGGCTTGCAGCTGAGGTAAGCAAAGGCAAGTTTCCCCAGAGCCCCACTTATTAGATCTCCAGAAAAAAATGGAAACTCCTTTGGAGACAGAAGTTAAAATGAACCGAAGAAGACGGGCATGTAAAACCTCAAACCTCATCCTGCCTGGGCCTTGAATTCTATTTCCTAACACTGACCTGCTAGGACAGGTAAGTCACAGAAAATGCCAGAAAGCTGAGCATGGTTATGGGCTAACAGTCAGAGCCAGAGACCAAATGTGAAATAATAGCAGCTGTGAAATTGACATTCTTGTCAATTTCACAGCTGATAGGCTCCCTGTTGTGAAACTGAGCCCCAACCAACTCTGACTGGCAGCCCCAGGGCAGAGGGGCTCCAGCTGCGAGCCCCAAGGGGCTGTCAGTGCCCCACACTCCAGCTGTCAGTGCCTCACAATGCCCCATGTCAGCTGGTGCAAGCACTCACTGTGAGGACACACACAACTGGCAGAATGAGTATTATGGACACCGACAGCTGATGTAATTACTACAGTGGCTGTAAGGTGACCTAATTTTGTAGTGTAGACAAGCCCTTACTATAATTAGTAAGGACCGGCCATATGAGTAAAACACATCCTTCTTTTCTAGTTACCATTGCAGTACATGGTCATAAAACACAGAAACAGACAGACATGATTAAAGAATGAAATTTAAAAAACTAGATTTAAATGAAAAACTATGGAAACTTCTTTCCACCAATGAAAGAAGTGTATACTTTTAAAAATGTTGTCTATCACTTAAAACATAAAAGTAAGATAGCCCTAACAGTGGTATCATCAACTGTAAAAACACTGATTTGCCAAAGAAGAAATTTCTAAACACCATATCTGTTCAACCTAAATTCAAAGTATATCTCCCTTCTCTCATTCTAGCTTTGAATCCAAAACAAATATTCTACATTAAATTTTTGAATTGGCTGCCACCTTGTGGTATTCTCTATGGAACATCAGATTAGGTTTACTTGTGGCACTGTAAATTTACCCAATACATATAAGAACTAGATACAAGAGAGTGGAACACACTTTTCTCTAGCGCTTATTATTATTTGCAATACAGTAGAAGCTAGAGGCCCTAGGGTTCTCCTTTTGCTAACCATTTTGTTAAAAAGAATTAAAAGCACGTACAACTTTCAAAGGAACATTTCATAAGTCCTGCTTACTCTTAGGTTTGGTCTACACTGGCGGGGAGGAAATCGATTTAAGTTACACAACTTCAGCTACGTGAACAACGTAGCTGAAGTCAACGTATTTAGATCTACTTATCGCGGTGTCTTCACTGTGGTAAGTCGACTGCTGATGCTCCCTCGTCAGCTCTGCCTGCACCTCTCGCTTCGGTGGAGTGCCGGAGTTAACAGGAGAGCACTCTGCGGTCGATTTATCGCGTCTTCACTAGATGCAATAAATTGACCACTGCTGGATCACTCTCTCCAGAGGTAAGTGTAGACATACCCATAGACTTCAATCAACCCTTTTCCATTGTCCCTCAGTGCTAGAAAGAGTTCTGCTCCTCTCTGTCCTAAGAAGGGAAGCACTTGTGAATTTCTTTAGATCATAAATTATATAATAGTACCCTCATGCAAATGGTCCTACTGGTATGGCAGAGAGAAGCAGGTGTCTCTTTCTAGCACTGTGGAAAAGGGTTGATTGAAGTACATGAATGCATAAAACTTGTTTTAAATTGTGTGCGAGACCATACACTTGTGTGAACACCGGCGTATGGCTTGCAATCTAAAAAAGTTCATAAGTGGTTCTATATATAACATTCTGAAGCAGGATTCTTAACGTCTCACTGAGCTACCGCTTTTGAGTGAGCAGGGGAAGGAAAATTATCTGAGTGCTGTAACAGTCCCAGCAACTGAACAGTAAGCCTCCTCATGAGTTACATAGCTTGAGATTTGTACTGCCACCCAATATTATAATACTGACGCACATTCTACACAAAACAGACTGACAGAGAGGTCCCTACTGAACTTCATGGAGCATCTGGCTCTTCTCTCTTTACGGGTTATAAATAGCTCTGCTTGAGACAGTTTTAACGTATCTCCTCTATATGTTTATTATACAGCCAGCTTCCTTCAGCGACCATCTCCTCTGCTTCCACTCCCAATCATCAACATCAGGCCCTTCCTTCAATCAGGAAGTAAAGTCAAATTCTGAGAGAAATCTGAGGTCAAAGCATACACAAACTGATTTTTTCCTCATTATTTAATCACCAAAAAGAACTGAAGATTTAAAAGTTTGTGGGAGGATGAGAATGACATGTAAGAGCAACTCTTAAGATACATAAAACAGTTATACATATGCTTACAACACAGTTTTCTTCATCTCATCCAATTACGATATTGCTTTTAAAAAGAGCTTCACCACTTACAGCTAAAAAGGGGCAAAAGTCAGCAGCACAATTCTGAAGTTATTCTTGAGTTGTTAGTTCACAACAGTGTTTTTTGATAGGTTGCTATTACTGTATCTGTGAAATTATACCATTAAATATCCTCCCTCCCCCAAACCTACGCTGAAGCATAAAAATCTCGTTAACTGTAACAATTTGCACTAGTTAAAATATTCTCTGCCACTAGTAGTAGCAGAGGGTATCTCAAAGCTTTGAATGAATCCAAGCCTTCTTAAATTATTTACTTCCTTTTGTAAATTGTCAGAATTATCCTACAATGTTAGAAAATGTTAAAAAAGACTGCAGAGTTACTGAGTGGATTCTTATGATTTGACGTAAGAAAATATTTACCTTGCTCTGAAGTTGCTGTGTTTTCCACTGGCAGCTCATAGTCATGGCACCTTTTCTCTGAAGCAGGCACTGCAAAGAGGCTTCCAGAGGCCCACAAGTTTCCACTAGCAACACCTTCTTTCCATCTACGGTTTTAACTGCTTGACAAGAAAAGCCATCAGTCACTTAAGCTGTCTATTGTAGTAAAAGATATTCAATACTAAACTTCATTGGAGCACAGAGCTAGCCCACAGATGTCCACTTAATTCGACTTTCTGCCATTTGCCTTACTAAGAGAAAAGGTTTTTAATTACAAGAAACCCTATAAAAGGGTTCCATGTGCTAGTAAACTTCTGATCATTACGATGTCGAAAATGCCATACACTTGTCTCTGGAAGAACACACACAAAGGCAGTTTCCAATTTGTTTATGTGACAAGTGACAATCTTACCCTGATTAGTGTGAATGTTCAGCACATATTGCTGAATTAAATGGAATCTGGGTTTGTTTGCATACAATCCTTCAATTTATCCAGTTGTAACCAGGAATTTACCATTTTATTTAAAATTCGCCTACTTTTAAAGGAGAGTTGCTTCCAAAATTCAGAAGCGCAACGGAATAAGAGTACCTTTTTGAATGATTGTTGTAATTGATTTAAAGCAGTACATTAACAATATGTTTACAGAAGATGTAAAAAAACACAAATTTTTGGGTTGTTTACAGGTAAAGTCATCTGCAATTTCAATGTTACCAAATATACAATGTAGTCCAAAACAAAAGATCCATTCATTAGTAATCCACGGGAAAATTTTGATTTATCCAAATTTGTGTGTAATCCAAAATTCATCTCTGAACTCCTAGGTAAAATCTTTGACAATTCTGTTTTTATAAAAGTTTCAGGTATTTCTGGAGACCTTATAAAATGGGTTTGCCTATAGCAGCATCCAAGCCAATGAAACGTGAGTCTATAGTCAAAGGCCACAGTACTACTAGAAACAGATCTGCAGTTCTGAATTCAGATCTTGCTGAGATTCTCCATGAACGAGAAGGAAGCGAGGACCTGTTATTTCAAATGTAAAATTAAGCAAGAAAAACTGTGAGGCTGTGTCTGTACATAGTAAGAAGCAAAACAAAACAAATAAAGTTTTGCTTTACAGCTCATCTCTATGTCTATAAAACACGTGTGTCCCGTAGAGCTGTGACAATCACTGGGACCACAGTCTTCATTTTATTCATGAGTAAACATATATGTACACACACACACACACACATTATATATATATATATATATATATATAAATATAAATATAAATATATATATAAAGAAAACAAAAACCAAGTCAAGCAGGTGTTTGTAGGGTTTATTTATTTTAATGTGTTACCATGGTTTTGCAGGAGGCAAATCCACTACAGTGCAGTGAGTTTACATGCTTATTTTGTGCATATCAGAAAAGAGCATGAAGAAATACAGAACAAGACTAATGTATGACAAAAACTGAAAAAAAAAAAAATACTAAAAGATTTCATTACCAAGGATCTTATACAGAAATCTCACAAATCATCAGGAATACAAAACCTTGTACTTGGCAATATTAGAAATAGAATCACACAAGATGGTCTTACCTAGTTTTTCAAGAAGCTCCACCACAGCGCTGGCAGTGGGAGAAACCGAACAGTTGTAAGTATCTCCACGCACCAACCGTCCCAGATTCACATCTGATACTCTATCAAGGAAAAACATGGAAACATATAGAACATAATCTGTGAGAGAGATATATTTTAGTTAGAACTTGCCCTGTGGGTTACATCCTGTGTGTTAAAATACAGACTGGATGGCTCATAGAACTAGCAATAGTATATGGTTACTAGATTATTTTAATCTCTAAACTCCTATATATAGCACTACGCCCCCAAGAGCTTAGATTTCAAACAAACACTGAACTATCAAGATAGATGAAAGAAGGGGAACAAGGCTAGAAGAAATAAAATGAGTACAAGACAATTTGTGACACGTTCAAGTAGAATATGAGGGAAAGAAGGAGGGGAGGAAAAACAGAAAGAGGAGCATCTGTCAGGGGTGGGTGGAAAGCTACATAAAAGCAGTGGGGGGTTTAGAGAGGTTTGGAAGTACCCAGGATATCTGACGCACAAGAAGGAATGTTATTCCAGAAGGTTGGAGCAGTGTGAGAAAAGGCAAGTGAGAGGAAGAGACAAAAGGAACAAAATGGTAGGGCAGCCCAGGTCCGTTGCTGTAATTTAGACAGGACCTAGAACTGTTTAAGTTACTCCACGGCCTTTCCAGCCTTTGGAGCAGTTCAGGATAGACTGGGAAGGTGCAAACATGACTTAAAACTACCTTAGACCCATGCCCCCTTTAGAGATTCAGCCAAGACTCTCACCCTGGAGCTTTCTTTAAAAATGCTGTCAATGAAATTAATAAGAACGACAACAACGGAGGACTGGAATACCTTAACACTGAATGAAGAGAATAAAATAGGAACATGGTTTTTGTTGCCTTTAAGTAACCACTTCTCAGACTTACAGTTAGCAAAGATTAAAACACAATACTATCAACATAACTTAAGCAGCCACCGTTTGCTTGATTTTATAATCTTTTGTCCACATTTAATGACAGTTAAACACAGTGACTGAGGAATGCATGAGTGAAAAGCAATGGGGAAAAAAGATTTTAGAGCCAGAAAACTTGTATCTGCTCTGGCTACCTCTCACTACTTAGCTTACCCATCCACATCCTTCTCTGGTTTTACTGCATTTAATATTTTGCTGCTGCATGCATTTTCAGAGAGGTGAAGGGCAATGCCATGAACCGTAGGATCTTCATTGAGTCTCAAGATTTCACCAACAATCTAGGAAGGTAATAAAATGCTTTAGAAGACAGGATAAAGTCAGAAGTAGAACATTATGAAATAAAAATGGGTTGTAGCTGTAAAATAATGCTTATAACACGTGGCACTTGTCATCTGTCTAGTTCTCTCATGCTTTAGCACAGTGGGTCTCAAACTTTTTTTTTTTTTTTACTGGCGACTCCTTTCACACAGAAACACTCTGAGTCCGACCCCCCCTCCCAATAAATATATTTAGAAGTGTGTGTTTAATTTAACACTATTATAAATGCTGGAGGCAAGCAGGGTTTGGGGTGGAGGCTGACAGCTCGCAACCCCCTGAGGGATCCCGACCCCATTTGAGAACCCCTGCGTCAGCAGAAAGAGGAGCATGCAGCAGATCTGTGGCATACACACACAAAGCTTAGTGAGTAGTAAGTACATCAACAGTTATCCCCAGATATGGAGTTGCACAGGTATAACTGAAGGAATTTGTCCCTAACATTGCTGAAATGATGGTCAACAGATAAGTGTATGTAAAGAGACCTGTTCCATTGTGAAGGAAAAGGGAAGAGAGATTAATTATGATATTTAAAGGGCAAGACCCTGCAAAAACAATTTCCATTAGCCATATTAAAACCAAAATCAAAAACTAACTAAAATTCAGAACCATCCAGATGTTTACGATTAAAACTGTGCAACTGTGTGATTTTGTTGTAACCTTTGTCCTACCTCCCATTTTTCCCCAACTCTACCTCCCCATTTGTTTACCATTCTCATTTGTTACATCAAAATCACCTCCTGCACTAGGTATCAGTGCACGTATTCCTATACAATCTATCCGTATTTAAAAACCAAACACCGAAAGTTCCAAAACGAAGAGTTTTTAGTAAGATCACCAAAATAAATGTAAACACTTCGTTTTGGAACTTTCGGTGTTTGGTTTTTAAATATGGGTAAAGTGAAGATGTGAAACTAGAAATAAAAGAAAAAATAGGTATTTTAAAAAGGGAAAAAAATTCCCAGCAGAATTAAAATGACTGAATGTAAAGTTTGATTTAACAACCAATTGAACGTTTTTGTGCTCAGCTGGTGTAAATGTTGTTCTTCACCAAACAAAAGATAACCTCTGTATATAGGAATACGTGCACTGATATCTAGTGCAAGAAGTGATTTTGATGTAACAAAATGACACAAAGGAAAAAGGTTTTATCTTCCTTTATTATGAAGTGTTTAACTTAATAATCTAACCCGGCCAAATAACAGACAAGTGATACAGCCACAGATCCTTAAACGGCACGAGAAGCACAAAGTTGGGCCTCCAGTTTTGGTTTGGGGCCCAACTACTTCCAGACTTAAGTGTTTATAAAATTTCAATACTGACCTAGATCTAGTTGCAGCAATATTTTAGACAAAAACACTCCCAATCCAGATTTGAATTTTGTGTCTGAGTCCACCTCTAACAAAATATCACACCTGATCCATTGTGATGTATTTCATTTTCTTGTGGCTTCAAAAATTAAAACTTAAACTGTAAACAAATTCTATATATTCCCTTTTGAAAAAAGTTAACTAGCATACACTTCTTCATTATTGTATCTTTGTGCATCACAGAACCCAAGAAAATTTACTACAGAGTTATGTAATTTTACATTTATTTTAGCTCATATTTATAATGGAAAGTGAGGCTAGCACTAAATAAGAGCTTGTGAAGACTACCTTGAAAATACATTTTAAATAACTTTTAAAAAAATTGGCTTTTAAAAAATTATTTAAATTGTATATACATGTAAAAGAAGCTCTTGAGTGCACAGAGTCTTCACAGATTTCACCCTCACTCAGTCAGTAGATCCACATTGTATTCCAGACTCTGCAATGACCTGCTGTGTGACATTAGGCAAGTCATTTAACCTCTCTGAGAGTCAGTTTTTCCATCTGTGAAATGGAGATCATGAAACTAGCTGGTCTTTTTAAAGCAGATGCAAGTTCTAATGAAGAAAAGCATTATACGAGGGCTAACTTTTAATAATTAACACTTAATCATTTTGACAGGCTTAATATCATTCCATATTACTATCCTATACTTCTAATTTTTTTTACTTCTACTTTGAACTTTTTAAGTATATTTCATTCAAGACTCGCAAAGACTACAGTCAGAAATGCTGAGAGGCTTATCTATGAGCCAAGGCTATATTATCCCCATTTCACAGATGGGAAAATGAGGCAGAGAGACTAAGTGATTTTCCCAAGGACATTTATAGCTGACCCAGGAAGAGAAACACACATTTTCCAATTTCTAGTTTGATGCTTCTATCAGAAGACAATTTGAAGTGAAGCATGACAGCGCTGTGATACTAGATGAACTTGTGTGAAGGACATGGGGCTGATGTGTAATAATTTACAAATCCTGTATGTGACAGGGCTAGTGAGACCATTAGTGGAATAGCATGGCTACACTGGGTTACTGGAATGTTTACTGAATGCATGTTGGATTAATTTAATAGTAGGGCTGTTAAGAAAGACAGAAGACAACACAATGGCTTCCAATCATCAACCTCCCAGTAAATGTGACAGGAATCATTGGGAGATAACGCCTGAGCTTTTAGCGGGGACGATACTATTTCCAGGCTCCAGCCATAGTTACAAATGCACGTGACAGACTGATGAAGAATCTGAAAAAGCAAAATCTGCCTGACCTTCTACCCCAAAGGTAAGGTAGACATGTTGTAGGCCTTCTGTTGTGTAAAACCCCTTTTCTCTTATGTTATGCTCTGTTCCTAATATGATTAAATAGTATTTTGGTGTGAGGAAGTTGTCTGGTAAGAGCTCTCAAAAGGGAAGACTTGCAGGTGCTTAATTTAGTTGGGCCTGCTGAGTAATCATGATTAGTACATGGGGGGCTGTAGCTTGGGACCCAGTCCTAGAGTGGGAGAAATGCAGGATTCCACCCCTGGGCAGGTGAAGGCAAGAGGCCTATTACCTGAGGGGGCACTCGGAGAGATCAGAAAAGGGGACAGTTAGTCCTGTAATCATGACAACCTGTATTATGGTTATGGGGGCCCTATAGTTTTAAAAAAAAAAAAAAAAAAATCTTTTCACAACATAAAACAAAATTTTCTTCAGTGACCTGTAATAACAAGCCCACCTGAACACAGAACACACCTTTATTTTCTATTAATATATATAATTCAGAAGATAAAAAAATAGATTTATTTATTTATTTATTTTACACATTTGGGGCTATTGCTAGAATATTGAGCATATACAAACAAAACAAAACCATAATAAAGAAGCAAACAGAAAGAAAATGCACCAGCGCTAAAGTACCATCTTTAAAAATACACCTGCCCAGAATAAGACAAATCCACATCTGGAGTCTTAAAATAACCTGATTTTGTGCATATTAACAGCTGAAAGAGAGAGAGCTGCTAGTGCTGTTTACCTCCATGGTTCACAGGATTCCTACTTAAAGCATGAGTTCATAATGGCAACAGCTATGATTTCATTTCCACAAACTTCTACCTGCTTCTGGGTTGTGTTACTCAACAGATGAGGTTCCCATTCATTATGAACACAACAAACTTTATGTTGATTGTTGTTTAAAAGGTCTGGTTTTTTTAAATGGGTAACAGATTCAATGCATCATTTGTAGTAGCGGCTTACCAAAAATATTTAAGCAGGGATCCATAACAACCACAAGGTCGAGATACACAGATCCTTTCTGATACAGATATTGTAAGAGTTAGTCATTAGGGAAAACACATTTGGAAAAGTAAAATAAAATACAGTAAAATTCTGAAATTAGTAAAATCCTTGAAACACAGTATATGAAATCTACATTTCCATTGTGATTTGCAACCCGGCCATCATTTAGAAAGTATAAAGGATCTGCATGAATGTATTACCCACTGTACACCCTGAACTTCCCAAGCACAATGAGATGAGGAGAGGAAAGGGTGGTGGCCTTAACTCTGAAATCTTTTTTATTTTTAAATTAATTTGGCCCTTTCACAATGTTAGTAAGGGTTTCTGTATTTAATACATACAGGCCCAAATCCTGACCTCAGTTACATTAGTTCAGTGCCTGTGACATAATTGTGCAATCAAAGAAAGAATTTTGTCCCCTGTATGTTACTATTACCAAATGAAGGAATTTATTACTGCTATTTTTAACATTAACTCTGGTGGTGATATAAAACAGCCAGTTACAAACATATTAAAAATAATTCTAAAAATAATATATTCAGTTTAGAAGTTTCTCTGGCTAAAACGTGGTCTAATACAGTGAAAGAGTATGTGTATTCTGGAGAGCATAGAGGGAACAGACACTGCATTAGACAAGATATCAAGTTAGGGTCCCAACTGTGAGAACTCTCTGTATGAAGGATTTCCACTGACTTCAACAGAAGTTCCACACATGGAGTGTTTGCAAGATTATACCCATGATGCACTCTGATCTTATGGTTAAGACACTAAACTGAGAACCAGGGGATCCAAGTTCTGCTTTCTGTTCTGACACTTCCTATATATATATAGCGACTGCATAGCGTAGTGGTTAAGAGCGCCACCCTTTGATACGAGAGACTGGGGTTCAAATCCCGGTTGGTACCCAACTTTCCAGTAGGGGTCCTTGGGCAAAAAGACCTCCTACCGCTTCACCTGCCTACCTCAAATATGAGGGTGACACGAACTAGGAGAGTCATGCCGGCTCGGATGTCGCCTGGATTAACAAGGTCCGCGCCAGATGCTGAGGAACCAGGACAATCTGACGATAAGAGGGCTACTGGAACAAACCATTCATGGATGAGACAAGAGAACCTGGAATTGATGGAATGCTACTACAACAGTAGACCTAATGAGAGGGGATATATGAAACGTAGGAGGGGACTATGGATGGACAAAAGACCTACATCCACACTTACTGAGAAACTGCTAGTTACCCAACGCTTCAACATAGTAAAGAGGAAGCTGCTCTCACAGCCTGAGATAGACCAACTTCACATTACATCCCAGACTGAAGAAGACCTGGAAGAACAAGTGGATGTGCAGCCCACACCTGAAGCTGAAACACTGCCACCCCCTCCATTGCAGAGCACAGCAGCTCATATGAGGCATAAGATCATGGATAAACTAGCTATAGTCAATCCTCAAGACCGATTACCAAGGCTCAGTGGAGAAGTACCAACAGATAGTATGTTAGAAGATGCCAATAGAGCCCTCATGACAATCCTACTACCACCATAACTCAAACCAATGAACTGGTATACGCTACAGCCTCTGTAATCCTGGAGATGCTTGGCTACACGATCAAGAAGAACAACAGTATGTACCCACCCTGGAAAATGAGGTTGAAAATGAGGTTGGAGGATAAGATCAAGGCGACTCGGAGACAAGTTAGTCAGCTGGTGGAACTACAGAAGGGTGTAGAGATTAAGGATAAGACTCGGCTACTGAAAAAAAACAAAGGGCCTGACTCCATCTGAAGCCCTAGAGACTGCTAAACAAAGGCTCACAGCACTGGCACCGGGCTAAGGAGATACACTAGAGAAGCAGAGGCCAAAAAAGTAAATGCCCTGTTCTCCAAAGAACCATTCAAGGTGTACTCCCAAATGCAGTGCAACAACACAATAAAAAGCAGAAACTGAACAGTACTGGAAAGAACATATGGGAGAAAGAGAAGACTCATAACACCAGCGCAAAGTGGCTGCAGGACCAGAGACCAGAGCACAGCAATCTCCCAGAACAGAAACCAGTCACCATCACAGTAGAAGACATCCAGTAGTGGGTCAAGAACATGAAGAGCTGGACCAGACATGATCCACACCTACTGGCTAAAGAAACTAACAGCAGTGCATGGACGCCTAGCAGCACAGATGAACCAGCTGCTAGCAGGCTCCCACCCAAAACTGGCTAATACAAGGAAGGACAGTGCTGATCATGAAAGACCCCTGCAAGGGAAGAGAACTGGCCAATAACCTGCCTCCCCACAACATGGAAAGTCTATCAGGCATCATAGCGCCAAGCTACAGGACCATATGGGCCAATACATGAGCACAGCTCAGAAGGGCATTGGGAACAACACCAGAGGCTCAAAACACCAGTTGCTCATAGATAGAGCAGTCGCTCAAGGTCTAGACAGACCAATCTGAGGACACCCTGGATTAACTACAGGAAAGCCTACGATTCAATGCCGCACACGTGGATCTGTGAATGTCTGGCGCTATACAAAGTCAACAGGACACTAAGGACCTTCCTCAAGAACTCAATGGGACTACGGAAGACAACACTGGAAGTCAACTCAAGGCAGCTTGCACAAGTGGCCATCAAGTGCGGCATATACCAAAGGTGATGCACTGTCCCCGCTGCTGTTCTGCATAGGCTTAAACCCCCTCAGCCAGATAATCACAAGGACTGGATACAGGTACAGGTTCAGGAGTGGAACTACCATCAGCCACCTCCTCTACTGGATGACATCAAGCTGTATGCTAATACAGAATGAACGAGACATCGACTCGCTAATCCACCTGACGTGGATCTACAGTGAGATTGGGGATGTCATTCGGACTGGAGAAGTGTGGTCGGATGGTAGTGAAGAGAGGGAAGGTAGTCAAGACTGATGGGGTGGAATTACCAGCAGGCCACATAGCAGACATACAGACCAGCTACAAGTACCTTGGCGTCCCACAGTCACATGGAAACCACGATGAGGAGGCAAGGAAGACAGCAACATCCAAGTATCACCAAAGGATAAGACAGGTCCTGAAGAGCCAGCTCAGTGGGAAGAACAAGATCCACGCCATCAACGGATACGCCCTGCCGGTCATCAGATACCCTGCCGGTATAGTGAGCTGGCCAAAGGAGAACATGGAGGCTGCCGATGTGAAGACCCGGAAGCTCCTCACAATGCACGGAGGTTTCCACCCCAAGTCCAACACCCAGAGACTGTATACCAGCCGGAAAGAAGGCGGGCGGGGCTTGGTGAGCGTCAAAGTCCACTGTCCTGGACGAAACCCGGAACATCCAGGACTACATCAGTAAGATAGCCCCCAAAGATGAGCTGCTGAGAGAATGCCTGAGGCAGCAGCAGACATGGAGGAGAAAACCAAGCAGAAGAAGTGCCATGGCAAGACAAGACCCTGCATGGGATGTACCATCGACAGATAGCTGAGGTGGCTGACATTGGGGAAATCCTACCAGTGGCTGGAAAGGGCTGGACTAAAAGACAGCACTGAGGCACTGATCATAGCAGCACAGGAACAGGCACTGAGCACCAGATCCATTGAAGCTGGGTCTACCACACTAGAGAGGACCCAAGGTGCAGACTGTGCAGAGAGGCCTCAGAGACAGTCCAACACATAGTGGCAGGATGTAAGATGCAGGCAGGACCAGCATATGCTGAACGGCACAACCAAGTGGCTGGCATTGTGTACAGGAACATCTGCACAGCGTATGGGCTAGACCCTCCCAAGACCAGATGGAGACTCCACAGAAGGTTGTGGAGAATAGCAGGGCTAAGATTCTGTGGGACTTCCAGATCCAGACGGACAGGCAGGTACTGGCCAATCAACCAGATATCATAGTAATAGACAAGGACCAGAAGACAGCAGTGGTGATAGAATAGAGCAGGGCCAAGTGACAGCAACATCAGGAAGAAGGAATATGAGAAGCTGGAGAAGTACCAGGGCCTGAAAGAGGAACTAGAGGGATGTGGAAAGTGAAGGCCAAAGTGGTCCCAGTGGTGGTAGGAGCACTCGGGGCTGTGACTCCTAAGCTGGGTGAGTGGCTCCAACAGATCCCAGGAACAACATCAGAGCTCTCTGTCCAGAAGAGTGCAGTGCTGCTAGGAACAGCTAAGATACTGCGCAGAACCCTCAAACTCCCAGGCCTCTGGTAGAGGACCTGAGGTTGAGGAAGACACATACCACCCACAGGGGTGAGAGGGGAATTTTTTTTATATATATATATAAAAATATAAAAATGGGTATAATATTTGCCTACCTACACAGGAGTGCTATGAGTATACATTTATGTAATGTCTGCAAAGCGCTCAGAGGATTCAATGATGATGAATGCCATAAATATAATTTTAAACATTTCCATTTGGTGTTATAATTGAAGTATAAACAAAAAGATTCCCAAAAAGTGCTACAATTACCTCATCTTCACTGCTACCCTGAGGGAGCGAAATGTGAATAACGTGCAGACCAATCTGCCAAGAGAAAACAAACATTTTAAGTTACTACAACAGTCAGAGGGCTCACAATTAAAATCAACCACATCTCCTAATCCTCACCTCTTTGGCAAAGTTCTGGTTTATTTCTTGCACCAAATCTTCATCACTCGCCTTAAAAGGATAACAAAAAAAAAGAGAGAATGTAAGTAATCTAAGGACAGAATTTAGCATCAAAGATTATATAAGATTATATTTTTAAAAAAAATTGGGTGCACTCTGATACATAGATCTACAGAAAGAAGGTGCGATGCAAATATTTCTCTGTTTCCAAGGTGCTGGAACTAGAGAGGTTGCCACACCCCCTGGCTTGAAGCAGTTTCCATCATATATAGGGTTTATAGTTTGGTCCAGCAGCCCCACTATACATATTGTTCCAGCACCCTTATCTCTTTCAGTAGTGAAAGGAGGTTAAAGCTGCCCAGTCTATAGGAATCTGACAGAAGGCCAGGCTGGAATATTTATCTTGGCTTGGTATGTTGAAATACATATCTAAAAGAGAAGAGCTGGATGTTTTCCCTACTTTAAGCAAATTTGTTTAGTTAAAAAAGGCACCAGTCCAACAATACTTGAAAGTGATGTTATTTTTGCATCCCTGTAATAGGTAAAGCACAGTCAATGGCAATAAAAGCATTTTCTACACTTCCCCCCAAATATGCCACAACTCAAGTATTTTCCACCTCTACTGAATGTGATGTGAACCACTATCTGCTGGGAACTGGACTAAAGTCACCAACTCTTTCCACAAACTCCATTTATCTTATGGTAACTGTTTTTAGTGACTACTGATCTGGGACAGATATGAACCAATGACTTAGAAGTATAAGGACCTGCACCCCATCACTATCCTTCTAGCTATCTAGTCCTTGTAATTTTGCATTTTAATAACTCAGTACAATGGATTATTACACATCTTCCCAGTCTGGAAGCCTTAGACACCAATTCTGACAAAGGAAATTGGTTTCATATGGAACGTAAAGAGAGTTATCCCATGACTTCCTGTGGAAACCAGCTATACACCACTAAGAATGTTTGTATATTTCAAAGACAGCAACTCTTTAAGACTTGGCAATAAAGTCAGCTGTTGATCACTCATGAGATGCTCAGATAACAGAACTTGTTGCTACTTTTAAAAGTTATCAATAAACTTTGTATGTATAAAGATTTATTAATAGATCTCATTCCACTGCTTATAAGAAGCTAACTAGGAAACACCAATCAGTACAAGTGGCCTTCTATTAAAGTCTTTTCTGCTACTCTACTAATAGTACATATAAATGTTTTTTTAAATGTTTCAAAATGAAAAATAATAAGAAACAATCCTTTAGTTAACTATACAAACAAATAAAGACTCTACCTGTACAATGGCAAGTGTTGGCTTAAATGTAGGGTGTCCTTTCTGCAAGGATGCCAGGACTTTCTTTGAACTCTGAATGATTTCTCTGCAACACAACAGTAACATAGTATCAATGTTTGTTACACATTTCCCTGTTACACCATTACCAGAAAGCTGTTGACATTAAGTTTCCATACTATTTTAGTGACAGAATTCAAAACTACTGAATAAAAATTTAAGCATGTTCAATGGTTTTCATTTTCAAAGCAATGTGTATATATTAATAAATCAGTAACATTTGGCAGCTAAGTATAGCAAAACTGAAGTAACAAATCCAGCCACAATACCTTCATTATTTAGCCTGCATTTACCATTGCTCCGACATGCCCAGTCCTTTAGATTCTGCACCTCTAATTATTCCACAAGGCTTGGAAAATCCACTCACCAGTGAACAGGATACTTTATTAGCTAGAGGGGAGTGGTAACGCTGACATATGCACTTTTTGCATAGTTCTTTCATTTCAACTATCCCTAAAACCTGGGGGTGGGAATGATTTTCAAATGTGATCCAAACAGGTAATACCTTCCTGAGACTGCAGATATCTCCAGTAGCTCTAGGGCTGTCTATAGCTTCCCCAAGCAACAACAAAGTAAACTTGCTAAGATTAGACTAAGTTTCAATGTTGCTATTCATTGCCTGTGAGCAGCACTGAAACAAATGGAGCCTTGTCCAGTTCACTGCTGTTTTAATAGGGAAACAAATCAATCAAATAAACATTAAGGAAATAAAATACATAAGCTTGTAATGAAGAAATAAAACACAAACATTACAAACTTTGAAGTCTACATGTAAAAAAAATTGCATATCTTCACAGGAATATTTAAGGAACACAACTTAAAATTGAGCTTGTAAAAACAAGCTCTAAAAACCCCCAGAGAGCAACAGAAGTTTCCCACCTCTCTGCAGGGTTTGAAAGACAAGCAGTGCAACACTAAGAATCTGAAAGTGAAACGACTACAAACAAAAGCTTCAATGATTCTTACTCTCCAAGCTGAAGGAAATATAGGCAGCAAACAAAGGGCAGCAGCAGGGAAGTACATTTCATCTTTTAAATTCTTTCACGTTTACTAACCTACGGTATTACTAAAACGTAGTAAAGGAATCAATTCACAGCCTCTGATGTATAATGTATGAAAAATCCAGTGTATTAACATAATTTAACACATACTGTAACTGAATACATAATTGACTTCATGGAGAGCAGCATTTGGTTTTACTCTTTATGTTGTTACACAGAACCCATGAAGTACGTGCAACGTGGCAGAGCTAGCTGTACCCGGGGAGCCTCTTTCCTGATATCAGGGCACGCTGGTTTGTAACAAGGAAGTTACATGCACGTGAGTGTTGTGCTGGAGTAACACACGAGGCGAGGAGAACAACGGGATCCCCCAGAGCAAAGCCTGCCATGCCCAGGGGATGCTGCAAAGTGACTCCCCCGGGGGAGGTGGCGCAGGCCAGTATCCCGCTGAGGCGCGAGGCCGGAGAGCAAAGCTGAACCTCCCGGGAAGGCGGCAGCACCCACCGTGGCCCTGGGGGTCCAGAGGGAGCCCCTGCCCCAACCCCGCCAAGCTCTTACAACAGACGCAGTGAGGCGCAGGTAGAAGCTGCGCGGCCGCCGCTGGGAGGGGGGTAGGAAGGACCCTCCGGCACCTCCACGTCCCGCAACAGCTCCCCGCCCAGCCGCGGCCCCCGGGACACTTGGCTGCGCTGGCTCCGCTTACCCGGCAGCCGAGCCCAGCGCGCCGCCAGCCTGCTGCTTCTCCCAGCGGCCCCAGGCACTGGCCATGCCCCGGCGGGGCGCGGTCCCCTTCCTCCCGGCTAGCGGGGCGGCAGCTCCCCGGCTTAGGCGGCACAGTGCGGAGAACCTCATGGTGCGGCGGCGGCGGCTGGAGCAGTGCGGCGTGCGGGGGCCGGGCCGTGCCGGCTCAGGGCCTGGGGGAGGGACGCAGCGCAGCAGCTGCGGCGGAGGGTGAAGCGGGAAGCGCTAGGGACGCCCAGGGGCTGCAACTGGTTCCGCCCCAAAGGCTGGGCGGGTTCCCGCGGCGGCTCGGCCAGACTCAGCCTGCAGCACTGGCCCCTAGGGGCTGTCGAGCCCGCCTTGCAGCGCTGCACTCAGCCTCTGGGCAAAGCCAGGGCCCCTGCCAGCCTCACAGGAATCGGGGCTGGGGGCAGCAGGGAGCCTTCGGCACCCAGGATCTAGGACTCAGGGGGCTCCTAGGACTTGGCTCCAAGCCTGTTGTTGTGCAGCATGGCACAGCTCAAGCCCCAGAGTGCGTCAAAGAGGGGCTATATAGGGCACTATGGACAGCACAGCATGAGCCTGGGAGCCAGCTCCAGTTTTATAATGCAGTGTAGCTGTTCAAGGACAGGCTTAGAAACCTGGACTCCACTAGCTCAGATCCTACAACAGGAGGTTTACCCTATAGCTTGAAGTGCCAGAGGCCTCAGTTTTCCTATCTTTATCATGGGCAGCACACCTAGTACCCATGATTACGGTTTAAATTAGGGTGACCAGATGTGCCAATTTTATAGGGGCAGTCCCCATTTTGGGGTCTTTTTTAATATATGCTCCTATTACCCCCTGTCCCGATTTTTCACACTTGCTGTCTGGTGACCCTATTTTAAGTTGACATTGTCCCTTTAAGATAAAAAGTTTCATAAAACAGTTTAGTGCCTGTTTCAATAGAACAACAACTTAGATTAGGCAAAGTCACATTTACCTCTATGTAATATATTATTAATAGCCTATGTTCACCAAGTATCAGAGGGGTAGCTGTGTTAGTCTGGATCTGTAAAAGCAGCAGAGAATCCTGTGGCACCTTATAGACTAACAGATGTTTTGGAGCATGAGCTTTCGTGGGTAAATACCCACTTCGTAAGATGCATGTCCTGACGAAGTGGGTATTCACCCATGAAAGCTCATGCTCCAAAATATCTGTTAGTATATAAGATGCCACAGGATTCTCTGCTATGTTCACCAAAGGTCATATTTGTAATTTGTGATGAAAACTATACATTTATTTAAGGCAGGTAGCAATATTTAATGTAAGCAAACAACCTCCAATGCTCAGGTGCATTCAGACAGAAATAAAAATATTTTGTGTTTGCCTGCCCACCTCTGCGTCACGCTGTCTGGCTGTCATGTTAACCTACCACTATCTAGTCAATAGGCCACAATTTGACAAAGATCAGGATGACATTTTATAGTATTACATTACTGTAGTTTCAGTTGCTAAGGGTCTGTTTTCAGCAGAGGCAGGTCTAGGTATTTTGCCACCGCAAGCATGGCAGGCAGGCTGCCTTCGGCAGCAGCCTGCCGGAGGTCCGCAGAAGCTGCAGGACCAGCGGACCCTCCGCAGGCATGCTGTCGAAGGCAACCTGCCCGCCGCCCTCACGGTGACCAGCAGAGCGCCCCCCAGTGGCTTGCTGCCCCAAGCAGGTGCTAGGTGTGCTGGTGCCTGGAGCCACCCCTGGTTTTAAGGGGCTAGATATTAAACTAGCCACTCTACTCATCTTATTTACAATTTGAAAGGGAGAGGGAAACCAGTTGTGTGTATAGGAGCTTTATACAATGTGAATACACACACACTTGTCAAAACTCATCATTTTTTCTCATTCCATTTCTAAAAATCCTGTGTGTTTATTTTCCTCACGACCACTACCCCCAGCACATGTAGTGTGACTAACACAGACACAGAGTTAATGCCAGAGTAAATACTGGAAAATTTAGTAGGAACATGCACTCAAATGGGGCCTCATGTAATCTCTTCTGTAGATTTCATTACTGAAACACAGGGAACAAGTATGCATTAAGCATGATATTCCTGTTTCCTGAACAGTGCCTGGTCTTAATATTTGAAACATTTATTTATATTCATTAGCACCATGCCATCCAAAATTGAGAGTGATTTTACAACATGAAAATTTACAATAGTCTAAGTGCAACCAGCAAGTGTAATAATAAGATTAATGCTTATCCACCATCAATAATAAAATAACTTTGCCTAATTATAAACTATACCTATACCTGTAACATGCCCTTACCCCAAATGCTCATTTAAAAAAAAAAAAAAAGTTACTGCAACAACCTAACTAGGGATAAAAATTATGATTAAACCCTCCCTGGTTTAGATAATCATTTAAACAAGGGGTTCTCACATTGTTTCTTAATGTGGCCACTCACATATTAACAAACAGATGGTGTCTTGTGAATACTGCTTCTCTTCCCATTCGTGATCACAAACATAGTATTTCTTGTGACAGACCCAGGCCAGTGAGGTACACAAGTCTGGTAGAGGGTGAATATACTGGTCACTGGATGAGTAGTTTTCTGTTTCCTGAGTGACCAGAGCAGGGGCTGCACTAGAGTAATCAGGAACCTGCTAGAACTAATTAAGGCAGACAGGTTGATTAGAACACCTGCAGCCAATCAAGGCAGGCTAATCAGGGCACCTGGGTTTGAAAAGGAGCTTACTTCAGTTTGTGGTGGGTGAGAGAGAAGTTAGGAGTGAGCTGCTGGAGGACTAAAGAGTACAAATGTTATCAGACACCCGGAGGAAGGTCCTGTGGTGAGGATAAAGAAGGTGTTTGGAGGAGGCCATGGGGAAGTAGCCCAGGCTGTCACAGGAGGCATTATAAACAGCTGCAATCCACAGGGCCCTGGGCTGGAACCCGGAGTAGAAGGTGGGCCTGAGTTCCCCCCCAAACCTCCTGATCAGATACAGGAGGAGTCAACCCAGACTGTGGGTTCCACCAGAGGGGAAAATCACTAAGGTGTGCAAATCTGCCAATAAGCACAGTACTCACTAAGGTAGAGGAGGAACTTTGTCATACTGTGTGAACTATATTAGTTGCTTACATGGAAAAGTTTAATAAAAGGAAAATATTGAATGTAGCTTATTATTACTGTCTTCAGTGCATTAAGTAGTTTGTCTTTTTTGAAAACAGCTAGTCACTATCAACTTTTACTCTTAGTTTCATGTTCCCTTCTATTTCTCTGTTAGAAACAAGGATAATTTGCATGTTAGTTCTCCACAAACTACACATATATTCACTTTAATTATTTGAACATACTCTAGTCTTCTTTATACCTTCTCCAGCCCTAAAAGTATCCTGTCTCGCCAAGGGGTGCTGGAACAATTTGTATAGTAGGGGTGCTGAAAGCCATTGAACCAAACTAAATCCTGTATATGATGGAAACCACTTCAAGCCAGGCAGTGTGGCAGCACCCCTAGTTCCAGCACCTATGGTCTCACTCTTCAGAACAACCAAGAGGCCAAGAACAGATCCCAGAATCTGCTGATCCACTTTAGTTTAGATGGTACAGATCCTTGGACTTGTCCATCAGTGCAGTGTAGTGAATGACACTGATATGAAAGTTATGGGGCACAAGAGACCTGTATGCAGAAATCAGCTTTAGGCCTAGCGGAGATGTGCCAGGCCTTTCATATTTTAATGGGATGTTCTATTTTCCCATAACCAAGCAGGATAATTAGGAGGAACTTGCTCACTCAGAGAGCAGGAATATTTTAGAGGGAACCAAGTGTCAGCTAGGGATCTTAGGTGAGATTTGGCACTGGTACCTAACACTTCCTTTAGAGTAGAGCAGCAGGATTTCAGCAGAGATGACAATGTGACCATTGAGCATGGGATGTAGTGAAAAAACAGGATTTTAAGGGACAAAAGGAGACTTAAGATAGGCAGGTTGAGCAATGGAAAATCATTTACTACCTGTAGAACAGGTCTTTGACACCAGACCCTTTCAGTGTTTCCACAGCCTATTAACACTTTCACATTCACGCCTCACTGTTCTCACAGGGTGCTCTGTAACAGTCATTACTTCTATTCTAGATTGCTGTAATTTTGTCTCCATAAAGTGGTTTGATACTTTGAGCATACCTTTTATGACTATAACAGTAACTTATAGGCAAGAAAATGGTGAATCATTAAATTCTTTCTTGTGCAGGCAGAACTCAGGCTGTAAAGCCAAGGTGGCCTAAATGTACAGAGAGTAGGGCATGATAGCACAAGCCATCCACAAACCATGTGCTGCTGGAGAGCCTAAAGCCAGCTGGTGCAGCTGAGACAGCATTCAGGCTTGGGCTGACTAAGAGATGCCCTGAATTAATGTTTCCATGGAGACCTATCTGGAATTTAATGCTGCCTTCCCCTGACAGTAGCTACGTGGATGAACCATCATGGTAGCTTTGCCTCCGCTACCTTCTAGAGGACTCCAGAGGAGCGTAAGCTCTGATCCTGCACAACTACTGTAGTCTCCTGAAGCCAGCAGGAGTAATTTGAGCCCTTGTCTGAACATATGAATGCTTTGTATCCTCCTTTCTTCGAAGAACAGGTACTGTGAGTGATTCTAAAACTTCACTATGTAAATCTAGGAACAAAGAGAGGATACTGCTATGGGTACCCGCCTGGCCCCACAGTATGCCAACATCTTTATGGCCGACTTAGAACAACGCTTCCTTAGCTCTTGTCCCCTAACACTCCTACTCTGCTTGCGCTACATTGATGACATCTTCATTGTCTGGACCCATGGAAAAGAAGCCCTCCAGGAATTCCACTATGATTTTAACAATGTCCATCCCCCATCAACCTCAGCCTAGACCAACCCACACAAGCGGTCCATTTCCTAGACACTACTGTACTAATAAGTGATGGTCAACAAACACCACCCTATACCAAAAACCCACTGACCGCATACTACCTGCATGCCTCCAGCTTCCATCCAGGACACACCACATGATTCATTGTCTACAGCCAAGCTCTAGATTCACCGTATTTGCTCCAACCCTCAGACAGATAAACCCTACAAGATCTCTATCAGCATTCTTAAAACTACAATACCCACCTGCTGAAGTGAGAAAACAGATTGACAGAGCCAGAAAAGTACTCAGAAGCCACCTACTACAGGACAGGCCCAACAAAGAAAATAACAGAACGTCACTAACATCACCACAGCCCCAATTAAACCTCTCCAGCGCATCATCAAGATCTAAACCTATCCTGAAAGATGATCCCTCACTCTCACAGATCTGGGAGACAGGCAGTCCTCGCTTATAGACAGCCTCCAACCTGAAGCAAATACTCACAGCAACCGCAGACCATACAACAACACTAACCAGAACCTAGCCTTGCAACAAAGCCCGATGCCAGCTCTGTCCAATATCCAGTCAAGTAAACATCATTGGACCTAACACATCACCATGCCATCAGAGGCTCGTTCACCTGCACATTACCAATGTGATATGCCATTATGTGCCAGCAATGCCCCTCTGCACATGTACATTGGCCAAACTGGACAGGCTCTACACAAAGATAAGGACACAAATCTGATATCAGGAATCATAGCATTCAAAAACCAGTGGGAGAACACTTTAATCTCCCTAACCACTCAGTGACAGACTTGAAAGTGCAATTTTGCAACAAAAAAACTTCAAAAACAGACTCCAAAGAGAAGACTACTGAACTCCAATTATATGCAAATTAGATACAATTAACTTAGGTTTAAACAGAGACTGGGAATGGTTGGGTCATAACATAGGGAAATAGATTCAATTAGTGAAAGTTCTCCTCACACCTTCTATGCGTCATCTATTATCACTCAAAGGGTTTTTTTTCTCCTGCTGATGATAGCTCATCTCATTGATTAGACTCTTCCTGTTGGTATGCATACTTCCACCTTTTCATGTTCTCTATATGTACAAATATCTCCTGTCTGTGTGTTCATTCTATGCATCTGAAGAAGTGAGCTATAGCCCACAAGCTTATTGAAATAAATTTTTAATCTCTAAGGTGCCACAAGTACCCTTTTCTTATCTGTAAGTGGAGGGTTCTTCAAGATGCTTGGTCCCATCTGTATGCCACTGTGGGTTACGCATGAGCACTGTGCGCCGAAGTCAAAGATTTGAAAGTAGTGTCTGTTGCTCATGGGCTCTGGGTCTCTCATGCTCTGAGGTGATAAGGGTGGGTGGACCGACTGCCTCTTCATTTAGTTCTCCGCCATGAATTGGAGAATATCTGAAGCAGAGGGGAAGAAGGGAAAATAGTGGAATAAAGATAGGACCACACATCTTGAAGACCTCCAGTCAGGGCCGGCTCCAGCTTTATTGCCGCCCCAAGCGGCGAAGCAAAAAAAAAAAAAAAAGAAAAAAAGAAAGCCGTGATCGGCAGCACTTCGGTGGCAGCTCAACCTCGCTGCTTCATTCTTTGGCGGCAATTTGGTGGCGGGTCCTTCACTCCGAGAGAGATTGAGGGACACACCACCGAATTGCTGCCGAAGACCCGGACATGCTGCCCCTTTCCATTGGCCTCCCCAAGCACCTGCTTCCTTCGCTGGTGCCTGGAGCCGGCCCTGCTTCCAGTTACAGGTAATTAACCTCCTCTTCTTCTTCAAGAGATGGTCTCTACTGTATTCTTGTATATTCTTCAATAGCTGCGTGCTGTTTCAGGAAGAATACAGTTAAGAATGGATTGATACAGGTGAAATTTTGAAACTACATTAGGGATAAATTTGGGGTGTAGGTGTAAAGAAACTAACTTTGTGAAATAGTGTATGGATGGTCTGCCATCATTGCACCAAGTTCACCAACTCTCCTTGCCAATGAGATGGCTGCAAAAAAGATGACCTTAATGGAGAAGAGGAACATGGAGCAAGTCCCTAAGGTCCAAAGAGGGCTGGGCATGTCAGAACCGAAAGAATGAGATTTAAGTCCTATTGGAGTGTTATCTTTCAAGGAGGTGGGAAAGTTCTTATCAGGCCTTGTTAGTGGGTGTGCAAAAATAGAGTAGCCCTCCACAGAGGGATGGAATGCATAGCCACCAAATGGACTGACAGGGAACTGAGGGATAGACTCAATGTTTTCAAAGGAGTGGAGAGGGGGAGAGATGCTGAAGCCATTGTTTCATCTGGTGATAATGATGGTGACAGTGTGGTAGTGAGTCCTATTCCTCTTCTATCGAATCGGAAGGTAAATTTGATCATTTGCTTGGAGGGACCGCAGGTGGTGTCTCCCTAGTAGATCAGATTCCAAAGAGGGGTACTTGTGCCAAGGTCCAGAGTAAGGCCAGTAGGTGGGGTCTAAAGGTGGTGGCAGTGGTCCCCATGGTGTAGGATACCAGTCACTCTGGGCCAAGGTCGTGTGGGTCTGTTGGGGAATGGTGGTACATGAGGAGTGGTTCCTCTGATGGTTCCAAATCTCCTGAGGAGGAAAAAGTTAACTCGAGTTCCAATGGCAGTATCGTCAGTACTGATGGACAGATATAGATTGTGGGGAGGGCGGGGGTGAGGCGGTGATAAACTCCGTCCCACCAGCAGATCTCTGAGAGGCAATATAAACTCTGGAAATGTAGGGTTCTGATGGAGGGGGAGATTCTGAATTCAGGAGAGCAAAAATGCCCTGTGGCGCAGCCATGGATCTGGAGCTCCTTAGTATAAGAGGGTCTCTGTCTGCCCTGGCCATCACTGCCAGCGATGATGATGGTATCCTGTAGTAGTCGGTCTTCCATTAATGGATTTAACCTCCATGAATTTATCTAGTTCTCTAGTTATAGTCCTAGCTTTCACAACCTCCTCAGGCAAGGAGTTCCATAGGCTGACTGCGCAGTGTGAAGAACTTCCTTTTATTCATTTTAAACCTGCTGTCCATTAATTTCATTTGGTGGCCCCTAGTTCATATATTATGGGAACAGTGAATAAGGAAAAGTTATTTACTTATCTCCATACCACTCATGATTTTATATACCTCTATCATATCTCTTAGTCTCTTTTCCAAGCTGAAAAGTCCTAGCCTCTTTAATCTCTCCTCATATGGGACCTGTTCCAAACTCCTAATCATTTTAGTTGCCCTTTTCTGAACCTTTTCTAATGCCAGTATATCTTTTTTGAGATGCAGTATTCCAAATGTGGGCGTACATGGATGTATATAAGGGCAATAACATATTCATCTTATTCTCTATCCTTTTTGAATGATTCCTAACATCCTGTTTGCTTTTTTGACTGCCGCTGCACACTGCGTGGACGTCTTGAGAGAACTATCCACGAGATGACTCCAAGATCTCTTTCCTGATCAGTTGTAGCTAAATTAGCCCCATCATATTATATGTATAATTGGGTTTTTTCCCCCAATGTGCATAACTTTACATTTATCCACATTAAATTTCATTTGCCATTTTGTTGCCCAATCACTTAGTTTTGTGAGATCTTTTTTTAAGTTCTTCACTGTCTGCTTTGGTCTTAACTATCTTGAGCAGTTTGGTATCGTCTGCAAACTTTGCCACCTCACTGTTTACCTCTTTCTCCAGATCATTTATGAATAAGTTGAATAGGATTGGTCAGAGCCATCCTTAGGCCCCACATTTCATGGTGCCCTAGGCAGCTGTGTGCTGCATACACAGCAGCACTAGCCCCGGTGACCACAAGGGGGTGTGTGGCCCCAGACAACTCCCTCTCCCCTGCCTCTTACCCTTCCCCCCTGCTCCGTCCCCAGTCTCCCCTTTCCACCTCTTCCCCCAGCAACCCCACACTCATCAGTGGCAGCAGCAGAAAGTGGAGCAACCCGGCCCCAGACCGCTCTACTCCGCCAGCTCCCAGCCACGGCACTCTGCTTCCTGCCACCGGTGAGTGCAGCTAAAGGATCACACTCACCAGTGGCGGGAAGCGGAGAGATGCAGCCCCAGCCTGCTCTGCTTCCCTTGCCCCTGCCCCAGCCAGGTCACTCAGTTAGGGAAAGGACTGCCCCCAGCTTCACGGGCAGCAGGAAGTGTATAGCCACGGCTGGGAGCTGATGGAGTAGTGTGGGCTGAGGCTGGGCTGCTCTGCTTCCCACTACTGCCGGTGAGTGGGGGGGAATCCCTTCCCACAAGATCCCTCCCACAAGCAATATGGCTGGGGCTGCGGTGAGGGAAGTGGAGCGGGCTGCTCCTGGCTCACCGCTAATCCCTCAGGCCACTCAAAAGTGCCCCCCGCACAGCTTCTGCCTCCCAGAGCCTGGGGGGAGGCCTGGGGCCCCACACAGCAGGGGGCTACGTAGGGCACCCAAATAGCTAGGGACTGACCCTTGGGGAACACCACTAGTTACCCCTCTCCATTCTGAAAATTTACCATTTTTCTACCCTTTGGTCCCTGTCTTTTAACGAGTTCTCAATCCATGAAAGGATCTTCCCTCCTATCCCATGACAACTTAATTTACGTAAGAGCCTTTGGTGAGGGACCTTGTCAAAGGCTTTCTGGAAATCTAAGTACACCATGTACACTGGATCCCCCTTGTCCACATGTTTGTTGACCCCTTCAAAGAACTGTAATAGATTAGTAAGACACGATTTCCCTTTACAGAAACCATGTTGACTTTATGTTCTTCTATGTGTCTGATAATTTTATTCTTTACTATTGTTTCAACTAATTTGCCTGGTACTGACATTAGACTTACTGGTCTGTAATTGTCTCTATAGAACCCTTTTTAAATATTTGCGTTACATTAGCTATCATCCATTGGGTACAGAAGCTGATAAAAGACAGGTTATAAACCACAGTAGTTCTGCAATTTCACATTTGAGTTCTTTCAGAATTCTTGTTGAATGCCATCTGGTCCTGGTGACTTGTTACTGTTAAGTTTATCAATTAATTCCAAAATCTCCTCTAATGACACTTCAATCTGTGACAATTCCTCAGATTTGTCACCAACAAAGGACAGCTCAGGTTTGGGAATCTCCCTAACTTCCTCAGCTGTGAAGACTGAAGCAAAGAATTCATTTAGTTTCTCTGTAATGACTTTATCGTCTTTAAGTGCTCCTTTTCTAGTTCGATCGTCCAGGGGCCCCGCTGGTTGTTTACCAGGCTTCCTGCTTCTGATGTACTTAAACAATTTTGTTATTACCTTTTGAGTTTTTGGCTAGCTGTTCTGCAAATTCCTTTTAGGATTTTATTACATTTTTACACTTAATTTGGCAGTGTTCATGCTCCTTTCTATTTACTTCACTAGGATTTGACTTCCGCTTTTTAAAAGATGCCTTTTTATCTCTCTGCTTCTTTTATGTGGTTGTTAAGCCACGGTGATGCTTTAGTTTTTACTGTGTTTTTTAATTTGGGGTATCCATTTAAGTTGGGCCTTTATTATGGTGTCTGTGAAGTGTCCATGCAGCTTGCAGGGATTTCACTCTAGTCACTGTACCTTTTAATTTCTGTTGAACCTTCTCATTTTTGCATAGTTCCCCTTTCTGAAATTAAATGCCACAGTGTTGAGCTGCTGAAGTGTTCTTACCCCCACTGAAATGTTAAAGGAATCAAAGGTTCCTGGTGTGTAGCCGGTAGAACCCTATGTTTCTGTACCTTCTTGTTTTGCTGATGGGACTTAGGACATACAATGTCCTCATGGGCCAAGCCAGTGGGTTTGCTCATAGGCATGTTCGATGTCTTCAGAACGGACTTAGAGGAAGTCTTAATTCCATGCTTATGGGAGTGATTCCTAATCTCTCGACTAGGGCCCAGCCCTGGGGGTAGATCTTCCAGCACTGGAGTTGGACTTTGCAGCAGGAGGCACACACCTTGCTGATTTATGCCGATGTTCGGAGAGGTTCCCCAGTCTGGGTCCCATTGGGGGCTTATGGCCATCTGTATGAGGTATTTACAGAGGACGTGTCGGTCCTTCTCAGGTACATCTAGGGAAGGACTGACAAATACTGTACCAAGCCTCAACATGAGCCTCTGCCAGGCAGTAGAAATAGCATTGCTGGGCATTATTGACTGAGAAGGATTGCAGGGAGGAGGTGCAGAGTTTGAAGATCAGAGCTTTGGGCATAGGCTGCTACCTGAATAGGGTACAGGGGTGCGGTGTGGGGGGATTCCCACAGCCTAATATTCTAAAACTATCAACACTTCTAAATCTGCATGTTATTAAAACTATGAACTATTTACAGCTAAAATAATATTGTTCTTCAGAAGAGCCAAGAACACTAAAGGTTCCAACCCAGACCATGCAGTGATGAGTGCCAATGGGGGGAGGGGGTGCCAGCAGGTGAGAGCCATCTCCACCTAGGAGCCAGACCTGCTGCTGGCCACTTCCAGGGCACAACATGGTCCACAGTGCCAGAACAGGCAGGAAGCCTGCCTCCTGCTGCACCACTGACCAGCAGCTTCCTAAGGAAAACCCCGCCCTAATCCCCTGCCCCAGCCCTGAGCCCCCCCCAACCCAGAGCCCATTCCTGCACCCCAAACGCCCCATCCCCAGCCCAGAGCCCCTCCCACACCCCAAAACCCCTCATCCCTAATTAACGTTGGGTCAGGGACATAAATTTTCTTCAACTGGGTCGCTAGAGAAAAAGAAGTTTGAAAACCAATGCTCTTCACAACATTTACCTGAGTTCTCCAGTTCCTGGGATGAGCAAACCTTAATAAATCAGATGGACCAAGGAGAAGATGTTCAGATCACGATTAGATTTAAAACAGGATTTGGGTTCTAGTCTAGAGCCAGACCAGTGTAATAAAGTGTCAGCAGTAGAGAGAGAGCCCTGGACCTCTGCATCTAAAACCATGAGCCTTGCCGACACTGGCATGCAGCATGTGTATACCTACACCCACTGTAGTGAAAAGCCGTCTGCATCCACATTTCTGTGGAAGGCTCCAGAACAGGTGAAGCAGTGGGGAAAGACTCTGGTAGGAGGGAGCTGCTGGAGTCTTTCCCTGTGGCAGAGAAAGACTCCAGCAGCTTCCTATGTCAAGGAAAAGCTCCAGCAGTGAGGAGCTACTGGAGCCTCTCCTTGCTGCTTTCCCCTGCCAAAATCTCTCTCTACACTGGGGAGGCAGTAGGAAACTACCATGGGTAAAAATAGCGACAGACAAGAGAGGCACTGGTTGGGCATTTAGAGAGACGTGTACAGTATATACCCTAAGATGCTGGCATGTCATTACTGTACTTGCCTAAGGAGTGTAAAACCATCTACAATGCTATTTATACCCATGGTAGGGGTGTGTGCTGTGTATGTACTCTACATGCTGCTGTAAGTATAGATACACACTGAGTTAAAGGACCTGTCTCGCTTTGCCAAAGCTGTAGCAAGTTCATCAACCTCTGTGTGACAGAACACAACATGAAGTACATTTTTGTTTTTTTGATTCAATTTGTAAAGTCTGAACTGTTCTTGCAAGTATTTGGCTGGATTTAAAGTAGAAAATGGGCCCTTTCTGGTTTTGTATCCAGAATTAGAAGCGAAAGGGAGATTTTTGATCCAGGTATTCAAATTCATCCATACTCCCACTATCTGAAGGTGTTATATTCAAGGTTCTAGTTCTGGCCAATCTCCACAGCATTTTGGGATGGAGATAATATACAGGCAGAGGAGTCAGTGGCTGTACATATATTGAAGGATGGAGTCCTGTTACAAGATAGTATTGTCCTATAAACAGCTCATTTAAACACTGCTGTTTTGCAGACATCTTGATTTTTGCAAACAAATTTAGCATTTATTGCTTTTTTTCCCTAAGCAGTACATATTAACATGTTTTTCTTAGTTTTGGCATGCTTTAAACTCAGCTTTTAAGCAAAACAAAATGGAGAAAAGCTTGTCTTAAGAAGTTTCCTACATGTACATATATTTTTACATATTCTTTACAAAACAAGTAATTAAAAAGTGCGATATAAGTTCCATCTCTTATCCACAGAAGAAGATATTACATATATATGCAGAAATTAAGAACTATACAGTTAAACTTGGAACAAGTAACTTCATTTTTTAACTCTTTGTCTGGTAGCATAGTGCAGGAACTACCGACAAATACAGAGACTTAAATAAAACAGAAAAATACGAGAGTCTTACCAGCAATATTACAGGATTAAAATAAATTCTCTTTCAAACAAATTTGCTTTAAAAAAGATGGGTTTATTGCCAAAGAGAGGAGACCACCATCTATGGGACAGCAACAACAGAAAGACAAATGCTACAAAACCATCAATTTTTACCACCTGTATTACAGAACTGTTGCTATGTTTATTCCATTCACATTTTTGTTGCCCTGAGGCTGCAGATAATTCACATTCTGACAATCTCACATCAGCTTTGTTCTGTTCAAAAAATGAACTTTTTAACCTTTGCTGTGAGACAACTTGTTCTTCTTAATACCTCGCCCCTTTTTCTCCCTCCACCCCACTCCCATCAAAGAAAGCTCGCACCAAGCTAATTGAGTCTGGTGGAGTGAAGTCTAATAGAGTCTGAGAAAATATGCAGAAAAATATTTTTCTGCAGAGATATGTACAGTATCTCCAGCCCCATGCATTTACCAAATAAGTATTGAATTAAAACAATATGGATTTTTCTTGACATTATTTCCATGTCTTTGTAACATGTTTTTTGGGTGGAAATCATCATAAGAACAATTATACTGCACTTAATCCTAATGGATCGACATTTTGCAGTTGATCTGACTTTTCTTATTCCTGTTACTGGGCATTTTATTTTATTTATTTGTAAACTGTTAACAGGAGCTGCCAACACAACTCAAACGTCCTACCAGTAGAGCCTAGGAAATATTCTTCTATCTTTTCAGGTCTCATTTATTCATGGAAGAGCTGAAAGCTGTTAATCTTGTTTTACCAACGAAAATGTTTCCAGTGCTTAGCCTTTAGTCAATTTCAGCTGCCTATCTGCCAATAGCAAACTAAAATAATTTAAAGTACCCAAAATTAAAAATCATATGAAATTGATCCCTGGAAACGGTTATACATTGTTATAACTCTCCTCCATTTTGTTCCATTGACTGCATGAGATTTCATAAACTTCTGAAGTTAAACAGAATTCCTAGTAGTTTAGACAAATCTAGATATGCTATACTTAACACACGTTAATTTCTATTCATATTTACATTACTTTACAAGCTATATTAAATAAATATCAGCATTACTAAATTTCAGTATCTTAAATATGTACATTATTCCTCAACTGTGTTTTACTAAATGCAGATTCCAAAACTGTTTGAACATCCACTATAACAAAAATGACTTTGTGTATAACAAAAGTGGAACTTGTGGTACAGTGATCAAATAAATCCCCAGAGTACACATTTCTTAGCAATGGAAAGACTTGTGTCGTAGACAGTTCAAAATAATCAACAAGCAACTCCTGAAATCCGCATCTCAGCAAAACAAAAGTCATTGAATATATCCTGGCAACTGCAGATGTATTTCAGAATAACCTATACAGTAATAGTTGACAATTCTAAAATAATTAGGTGGACTACTGTGCTTTGTAGTTGAGAGAAGTAATGCATTGTTAGTGGAAACAGAACATTAATACGACCATGCTTATTTTAACTTTGTATCACTTCATCTACTTCCGAAAAATTTAAAGCACCACAAAAACAGATATACAAGATATATCCATGGCTGTAGAGTACACACATTTAGGCTCTCTTTTAAGTACATTTTCAAGTAATAGAATCCAAAGCTGTGCAACAAAGAAAATAAAGGGAGCTAAACAGAAGCCAGTATAATATGTATCATTTGCAAAAGAATGGAATGTATTCTGAAGTGAAAAGAAACTTGTGTTGTTTTTGAACCATTGTTTCTAAACACAATGAGCCAGATTCACCTCTTGCTCGTTCAGGAAGTGCAACAGCAAGGATCACACTTCTTATATAGGAGATTCACCCCCATCAGGAAGGGCAGCTTGAAGTTCAGTCAGAGGCATTAAAGGAGCACCCTACTAGCCAGACCTGCAGCAAGGATGTGTTAACACATCCCTCAGTCACCCTGGTCAAGCTCCTTTAGTCTGCCAGCATCACCTATTTTGGGGCTGAGCAAATTTCCTGCAGGCCCCAGCACATGGCAGTTAGGGTTGCCACCTGGCCAGTTTTTAACAAGCCTTGCCAGTGAAATGATTTAATTGGCTGCTCCCCCACCCTGAGGATAAAAGGGGAGGAAATACTCAGCAGAGACTTCCCCTAGGCCTCTCCCTTTAAGACCTGGGCCTGCCGTGGAGGACTCAGCTCCCTTCCCCTTTTTCCTGGCATGCTCTGGGTCAACCAGACTCTCTAGCCTCCATCTAGATAGGAGAAAGGGGACAAGTGGGTTTGTTATTGTGGGGCCACCTTCCCTACCAGCTGCATATGGATTTCACCAGGGCCCAGAGCCACCTTCCTTCCCAGCCAGACAGGATGGGGGCACGCCCCGGAGTGGGGTGCAGGGAGGGCACCTAAAAGGTGAAGGGGTGGGGGATCAGGCTAGTGGGGACGGTGGCCAGTTTTTCTGCATCTCAGAGGTGGCAACTCTAGAGGTTGTAGATGTCTTGCACACTACCACACCTCCATGGCAGCCTTGTTATTGCTGGGGGCTCTGAGCTAATGTGTACACTAACTTTTCCCTGCATAGGCCCTGAAGAGAATCTGATAAAGTAACATAAAAGTAGTTTGTGCTTTCCCATCAGGAGCACCTCAAAATTGGGGACAGATTTTTAAATGTTTGTACTTCCACTGGTATGTTTTTCCTCTCTGGGAAGCTCTATTTGATTCCTAATGGCTAAAGTCAGGCTGGTCTCCTTTTCCAGCTAGTGAGGATTAATACTTTTAAAAGTGCCATCTCCAGGGTTTTCAGGTATACCAACTGATCAGGAATGGTTCATTAGCATTTTTAGCCAATTTACAGATAAAAGCATTGCATGATTTATGTGATCAGAAAGAGAGGAAAATGGGATAAATCTTGTCAGGAATAGAAGAGAGGAGATTAAGAGAGGAAAAAAGCTATTTTGTGTGAAGGGAGGAGTGATTGTTCTCTGAAATTGTACAAGATGACATTCATTATCTGTCCTGCTGGCATGGAAGAAAAGCTAGGAATGAATAATGAGATTTAGGAAAAATCACACCCACACACACACCCACACCCTATTTTGGAATTAGATCAAACATTGACAATTATGTTTATAAGAGGTAAAGATGCCATCCTCATCCCCTGTTTAATCCCAGATATTCCATTTTGGTCTGTATGACAAATGAACATTTTCATCCCCATCACTGTATGGGTCATTTTATTTCTAAAGGTAGTGGAAAACCTGGACCAACAAAAGGTATTGGAGAATATTTTTAAGTCAGGTCTCTCTTACTGACTTAAGAGAGAGAGAAAGATCTTCCCACATTCTTCCCTGACAGAGAAACTGATACTTTAGTGAAAAGTTTGAAAACCTCTCTCTTTAGGAAAATAATTGCCAATGCATCATGCCCTCTCAATTTTTCTTCCAACTCCTTTTATTTATATGTATGTAACAGGAACTTTGGTCTTACATGACCTATTCTCCTGTTTGTTCACAGATGGCTGCTAACCAAAAAGTAATGTCAAAAATTGAGGATTATGACTTTAATGAGAGTTGAATTAGGCCCTCAAAGTCAATGTCAACTCAACCTTAAGATATTTCTTCCCTTAAGATGATATGAGCTAACGACTTTTGACATAAACACATTTGCTATTATATTTTACTTCCTTTAACTTTTCTTATATTTAAGACAGAAGTGTTACTATTCTTATAAAGAAAAATTCGCTATTTCAGAGGGTCTTTAAAAAAAGTCTTCTTAGCGGCCAAACACTATTGGTAAATAATGAAAGTGTATGAAGATGATACCTCATTTCTAATGTAGATAGCACAACCCTTTTTACCTTTTACATTAAATTAGGTTGACAATGGACATTTTGAGAACTACAGTATGTTCAGAACTAAGAGAGGATCAGACTGCAAGAAGCCTCATCATGAGCATTTGGTATTGAATGACAAGACCTATAAATGTAGCCAAAGGAACCCGCCATCTTACAAATACTAGAAAAGCCAAGAGCTTTCACCTACAACTTACATTTATCTGCTGCTGATGGTCTTGTTCTTAATAGTAAGGTGTCCATGTTATAAACACCACAATCACAACAGGTATTTGCAGTCTCCACAAGCCCAAACATTGAATTGGCTTAGAAACTGAATTACCTTCTCATTTCCTAAAGCTAATAAGCTCCAGGACTGAGGCACTCTGCCAGGCTGGTACAGGGGAAGATGCCATTGCCTGTGCTTTAGCTGTTATGGAGCTATAGTAAGGATAATGTCTTCAGACACCAGGGTTATCCATCTGGCAGCATTCACTAGCAAATTTATTTAAAATGTAATAATTCTATTTTCTACAGTAGTCACATATATTGTGTTTTATGCATGGTCCCACAGACCTGGAGCCTGATTTTCAAAAGATCATGTGCAAAAATGTGTGTACAACTGCACACCGAGTTTGTTGGTACAATTCCCTTAAGTGTGCTCAGAAATCTGTTATTTGCGTAGTCAGGTGGCTAGATGCTCAACTCAGCACTCACATGTGCAATTACAGTAATTGTACATGCATTTTTGGACTCAGCATTGGCTACCTTCCAACAGTCTGAATACTAGGATTTCCACATGGAGAGACAGGAGAAAGAAGGGAGATGTAAAATATATGTAAAGTTAAATGAGAAAGATAAGGAAAAATCAGTCTGCGTTATAAAGATACAAGTAGATCTTAATCCCAGACAGTGCACGCCTGGCCACTTTAACTTTCTGTACTGTAAAAAAGGTACATTGCACATCTACATTTTCCAGTATTACTGTGATACAGTGCTCGATGTCTACACATTATTAAAATACAGCATGCCAGTATTGGTTGTACTAATGTATACTCTGACATGTTAAGGCAGCACAATTAGAAATTATTGAAAGTGTCAAGCAAAACTACTTGAGCTAAGACACTGAAACTTTTCCCTTAAAGACTGGACAATATTCTGCTGATTAGGAGACGGAACACTCCACAGGTAGTCATTCAGTTTATCTGAATCATTGTATGCAGTCAGGTATGGGGTAAGGGCAAGTTTGCTATTCACTGGTTTTCCAGGAGTACAAGACATGCTTTTGCTACAGAGAGTCTCAGAAGAAGCAGAGTCTACATTGTTTATCTTTGGGTCTGATTTCTTTGTTTGGTTCTGGGAAGTCTCTAAGTCAGACCCCTCATCTTCAGACTTTATTTCAACATAGTCGTCATCATCCTCTTCTCCTTCTGCAGTGTCTTTGAAATTAGAAAAATAGTTCTGCGTAGCTATTTGTGCATTTAGCGGCGAGTTCTTGTTCACTCTCAGAACTTTTTGAGAGTCTTGAAGAATCATCTCTGAACAGTTTTCAGGGAACTGCTTCATCACATCACATACTGTGAATCCTGAAGCAGCATTTGGCACAGACTCCTGGCTGTCAGATCTAAAGTTTCTATTTGAGTACAGCTGTTTCTTGTCCATTTCATTTAGGTAAGTTATTGGTTCCTCAGATTGGTTGACCACAATTGAAGAAGAGGATTGTGACCTGCTGTATGCTTGTGATTTTGTATGATTTGCTTTCTTTCCTAGTGAGTTATAAATGTGATCTTGGTGTAAATTCTCTTTGTTAGGCTGACTAATAATGGCACTCCACCTTTGTGCTGGGCCATGCAGCTGTGTAGAAATCTGAAGAGAAGGCACTGAGCAGGCTGATGGCAATTCTCTTGGATTGCTTTTTGCACCGCTCTCTACAGAGGAGCTCTTTGACTTCAGATCTTGGACTTCGGACCAGGGAGAGAAATCAGCTAGTTCTCCATTACTGTATGTAGAATGCAAAAGCCAGTCCTCTGCCCTTAAGCGTTCACTAGCTAACTGAGAACGAGAAGGAGATATTGACACTGGGGATGAATACCTTAAGGCTGATGGTTTCTGAGGAGTGGCCCAAGTATCCTTTTGCATTTTGGGTGATGTCTCTCTAAAAACAATCTGGTCATAAAGCTGGGAATATTCAGCAATTCTGGCACCTGGAGAAGAGAAATAGTTAACTAGTCAAAATTAACAACAGTGTAAAACACAAGTTATATGAAAATTAAAGTTTCAGACAAACTAACTCTTAAATCTTTGTCCTTGACCATTGTAAACATCAACATTTTTCAGCCTTACAGTCCATAAAACAATGCAATTCTAGACTCCAACATTTCAGATCAGTGACATGTACACAGTCATTCATTGTAGTAAAACATGAAACTGACAAGCGTGAAATGTTTTGTGACAAAAGAGTGAACAACCATGCACCATACATTCTGGGAATAAGATGCCAGCATCAATATGATCTGTAGTTATGAAAAGATAAATTATGTAACTGTTAAAAGCACTGCTACTGCTAAATATCAAGCAGTTCGGTTCTCTTTTTAGTTCACCATTTCAAAGTTGCTGGAGTATTTATTTCTTCTTAAAAGAAAACTATTTCACATATATATTTTCTTCTATCTACTGATGTTGATAGTTCAGACATTCTCAGTCTTAAAAAACACACAGAGTGGCAGGGACACTTCCCCTTTCATTTGCAGTCATATGGATCATCTTTCATCGCATCCCTCTGGCAGCAAGTCCATACATGGAAAAGTAACATTAGGAAAGTGATATATTTTTAGCAGTATTTCAACATGACTGAGCAGCTGGGGAAAGGAGAGGAAGAGCCAGTACCATGTGCCTAGTCAGCCCTCTGCAGACCACCAGCAAGTGCTCCAGGGACCACAGTCTGAGAACCTCTAATAAATAGATTAAATGACTACAACACTAAAGCATACTGGTAACATCCCCATTTGGGGGTGGAACACTCCCAGGTTTTTGCCCTGTCTTAAGTGGCTGGTTGGGAAGAATATTTCACTACAATGCTCACCTTTGGTCACTAAAGTCTCCTCCTCCTATTGTTTCTGGGCAACAAGAGGCTGAGTCTTCTCCTACAATTGTTCATTGCTCCTGTGCTGGCTTTCATAGGCATGGAGGCAGCCTGCAACCCCTCCAACAAAGAGAGCACAGGTGCCAGGTGTGGAGGGGGACGGGGGGGGAGGAGACTCCTGCATTTGTGGAAGAGGGAAGAAGAGGAGGAAATGGAATCCATCAAAGGTGGCAGAGAGAGAAAGAGATGGGAGATGCCCCCAGGGAAGGGCTAGAAATAGAGGAGAGAGGACCATGCTTCAGAAAGATGCCAGAGGGCACAGGCCTACAAGTTGCCTTCAATTCACATCAGCCAGGGTAACAGGCCACTGGGGCTCCCCCCAGAAGTTAGCAAGGGAAGGGATAGCTATGGGCCACTGGGTCATGCAGTGTGCCAGGAAACTCAGAGATTTAATTAAACATCTGCATCTTGGGATGTTTATCCCAACTCCGAACTTTGGGGCTCTCCCACTTGCTATAGTGGCTGCAAGGTTTGCTGTTCTCACATGTTTTTCAACAGTTTATCATTCTCATGAAACATCACTGACTGATACCATGTCACACAATGCAACATAATGGAGCACAGAACATACTATTATATTTGGTGGATATTTTTTCCTGGTAAAAAAATCTGATCTTTTAGGAGCATCCTGAAAGCTGCATCAGATATGATAAATAAGATATTTCTGTTTTTTAAAATTCTATAGATACAATGAGATGCACAAACTCTGGTGACTGGGAGTTTGCTGAATCCAAGTCCCCAACTTATTTTAAAATCGTCCATGGAAAAATTTCTCACAGGAAACTTCTGTTGTTCCACCCTGCTCTGTGCAGTGCAGGTTCTCTAGAAAGGGGTAAAGACCGAGACTTTTTCCTTCCATGACCCCAACCCCATGCTTGCAAGCAACAAACAGGAATTTTCTATAAAGGAGCTGGACCTGGCTTCTGTGATGGATAGTATTCTGTGGCTCAAGGGGGCCCAGAGGAGGAGTGATTAGGCCACCTTCTCAGCTGAAACCTGCAGACCACCCTAAGCAAGAAAAGTACTGCTTTTTTTTTTTTTTATAAAAGGCCAGAGTGCCCAGGATCACACTTCTATTCTCAGGCTATCCTGAACCAACCTGTCTTGTGAAAGCAAGATTGCTGACATTGCTCCATTCTTTCCTCTTCTCTTCTATCAATGAATGGCAAGATTTTTCTCTTAATATAGAATTGCATTTATATCCTTTTTGCACTAAAGTTACATAAAGAACTCAATTTCATCTCAGTGGTAACACATTAAAGGTAATACTGTCATCATCATCCAACTGGTGGATCAAGAGGTGACCAGGGTTATAGCATTTTAAATCAATACATAAATTTCACCAAAAAGCTATTAAAGAAATCTATTGGGGGAAGTGGGGGCGGGGAAAGAGATTGAGAAGGACAATATTTTTAACATACCAATGGCAGGACCCCCTTGTTTCTTCTCCTCCAAAATGGCCGCAAGATCTTTGTGCCTCAGTTTCTGTTGCTGGCTGGATGGCTGTTCCAGCTCTGGACTTTTTACCTTCAAAAGCTGATTGGCCTTCTTAATTTTTTGACTGTATTGCCTTGCCATCATAAAAACTCTGCTTTTTGTTTTATCCACAATATCCATTCCATTGTCAGTGCTCTCTGTATGTGCATTGGATAGAATACTATTGGCAGATTCATAAGGGCTGTCTATAAAAGGCAACTCACTGGAGAAGGAAGATCTGTTAAGACTCAGAAGTGAATTATCTTTAGATGATGTTGATTCATCAAATCTGAGACTGGCCTCACTCAATCTGGCTACCCTGTGTTTCAAAGTTTTAGGGAAAACAGGCTTTTCTGGCAGTGAGAGTGTGGAAAGTGAATATTCCACATCCTTACTCAGTTCAGGAGTACTTCCAACATGGAGTCTTTCCTGCATATCATCTTTACAAACAGGAAAGGCTGCCAAGACGTGGTCTCTTGTCTTTTCTTCATTCTTCTTGATGTAATTCTCCAGGTCATTCCAGATCTCATCTACTTCTTCAGATAGTTTATCAGCTGCAGACTTGTGGGAGAGTGAATCAGAGTTGGAGGAGCTATCAACTAAGCTCAAATAGTCATTATCTAAAGGAACATAATGATATGGACTTTCATCTTCACTGAACTGGAGACTCTCTTCAGAAACAAACTGCCTTAGATTATCACAACATGCAAAGTCTGTTTCCAGGCCCAAAAAACTCCTCCTTTTAGAACATTTAAGACGGTTGCATTTGAAATTCAAAAGTGGTGGTTCTTGAAGCACTATGGTGTCATAGATGTTCTCCTCAACAATCCTGAGCTCATGTGAACTTAAAGTTGGTGCCTCTCTTCTGAGTAGGATTTCATCTTTACTAGCAAGAATGGAGGTCCTATTTTGATTTGCCTGCCTTTTTTCAGAGGCTGCTTCCACCAAGCTTCTTTTGTTTTGGCTTTTGTGGAGAGAGTCTCTAGTAGATCTTTGGGGACCATGACCAGACTCTTTCT
Source organism: Chelonoidis abingdonii (assembly GCF_003597395.2). Taxonomy (NCBI): domain Eukaryota; kingdom Metazoa; phylum Chordata; order Testudines; family Testudinidae; genus Chelonoidis; species Chelonoidis abingdonii. Next base: position 118,797,002 of record NC_133771.1, on the reverse strand, counting down.
TTCTGGTCAGACCCATCAGTTTTAAATCTTCATAACTTATATTATCATAGACATGCTCTATATCATCAATGGTCAGCTCTTCTGAAGATTCTGGGTAAGGACTGATATTGCCCACATCAGTTCTAGAACTACTTTTCACTTCCCTTCTGTGCTGGACAAAGTCATTGCCTCTATGTCTTGCATTATTTGGGCAAGAGTTACTTTCACCAGCACTACTGGCCCGTCTAACAATTCTATGATGACTGGAGCTGGAGATCTCATTTTGATTAATTAATCCCACATGCCAACTGCATGGACGACCTGAAGCAGCCCTCTCCTCACACGCAATTGAACTTGAATTGGATGTAGATACCGATGGTACAAACATCTGATAATCATCTTCATCGTCTTCATTCTCCTGAGCTGGCCGTCTACTGGGAAACAAGGTTTGTCTGATCTGATGGTCAGTCCAGATGTTTCTCACAGTGGTAGTTCCCCCCAGGATATCCATGATTAGTGAGTTGTTCTGCGATGTGCTAAACTGTCTAGATGGCTGCCTAGCAGAACAGGAAAAGGAAAGGTCTGTATTCACTTGGGTAGATTCTTCATCTGAAGGATCTTTGGAGCTCTGTGGAGAATTGAAATACACAATTTTGTTAGCCTCACTCTCTGCAGTAATGTCCTTGATACTGAGGACTATAACCTTGACCCTAATGCTGTGCCATGTGGAGCCTAGCAGAGGAATGCAGAATGATCTTGCTCCATTGTTTCAGAATCCTTATCACCCCTTGCAAACTGTGGTGGATGTGTAAAACTTTGCCACCACCCCCAATCTTTTCCACCATCTAGCATTTGAATATATAAGTATGACTCTCCCCCCCTACATATAGGAGGACTACAATGGGGTGGCAATAAGCAGGTAAGACTGATCCTGTTAGTCATCTTTTTCCCTAAGCAATATATATTGGGGTCCCCTAAGTTCACATCACAGGGCATAGCCTTGAATATATATAATATAATAAATATAAGTTAATCACAGTTCACTACAGAAGGCAAACTTTTTTTCCTTGAATACTTTCATCATTTTATGACTCTTCACTGGATTCTTTCCAAAATATCAATGACTTCATTTTTAAAAGGTGGCCAAAACTTTGCAAAGTATTCCAAGGATTTTCTGAAGCTGCATGGGCTTGATCCTGCATGTTACTTAATACCCTGACAGATGCTACACACCCTAAGCTCCCACTGACTTTATGTTTGAAGAATTAATAATATACTTCAGTGCTTTGCTGAATCAGGCATTTCATGGGAGCTTGATGCTCATTACCTTGATGCTCATTACCTTGCAGGACTGAGTCCTTTAAGAGAAAGTGCAGTATTATCTACCAGGTGTGCAACCTCCCAATATTACATCAAGCTATTTTGTAATAGCATCAGATTAGTGGGTTTTTCTAGTAATTATCATAATCAGATAGAAGATTCTGCACTAAGATGTTTAGTGGTTTTTTTTAAGACAATATGATTAAAATTTAAATTAAACAACATAAAACTGTAGTGCATACAAAATAGCACTTTGGAGTGACAACTTTATTAGTGTTCCTTTACATTAAAACTAAGTAAATGTTCATTTGCTTTTAAGATCACATATTGTGAAATACCTGCAGACACAGATGTCTAATTGCAGTTTGTTGGATTCATTATTTTTACACATTTTACTTCTTACTCTTTTGAAGTTCATTTAAGGTTTAGGGAAAATTTCTGAGCATAAGACATTATTTAGCTATCATGGCAATTCTATTTTTATCTACATGTGTCCATTTAGAAAGATACATATAGATGCCTATGACATAGCTATGCTATACAGAGATGTAACAAAATAAGAGTATCAGGCCTGACACATTTCATTTTAAATACCTGCATTTCACATTTGTTGAGATTAACACTTCTTCGTTTTTCAACATTTTCAGCAGCTTGGCTATTAAGTCTTTTTCTACCTCCTTTAGGTTTTTGCTGTGAATTTTTTTGTGTGCCCTGCGATTAAAAAAAAAAAATGGATATATTATGGTCTACAGTTCTTTGAACACCACAGTATTTAGTCACAGCCAAATCTGGGAAATGCCAGAGTTCAACATGATGTAACTAAATCAGAATTTGCAGTGGAAGAGACATTTTCTTGTGCTATCCCTTTTGTGTTGCTAGATATCAGAGACCACATTCATTGCAGGATGTTACTTGTCTCCAGAATTCACAGTAAAAGTCTCAGAGCAATGCAGTTTCTCATGACATGGCAGGCAGCAGGCTCAGAGAGGAGTTTTCAGACTCTTTTATACCACGTTCTTACTAGAGCACCCCTTGCAAAACAAACACCACTCAGCATCAGTTTCCTAGCTGCTCTTCTACTGCTCCACCCAGCCTCTAACACCTTTCTGGGTTGTAGACCTCAGCCCTTGAGTTAGGTCGCTTATAGATCTATCCCTGCTGGGCACTCAAAGTCCAAAACAAATATGAAATAAACTCTTCCCTTTCTTCCAGAAGATCCACCAGTCCTCCCTAGCCCCTGGTCCTAGCCAGCCTTCTCTCTGAGGCCTGGTCTACGCTAGGAGGGGGGATCGATCTAAGTTGCGTAACTTCAGCTACGCGAATAATGTAACTGAAGTCGACATACTTAGACCTTCTCACTGCGGTGAGTCGATGGCTGCCGCTCCTCTGCTGACTCCACCTACACCTCTTGTGGCATCTAGACTAGACGCGATAAATTGACCCTCATTGGATTGATCGTTGCCCGCCGATCCGACAGGTAGTGTAGACATACCTTGACAGTGAGAGCCTTATGTCTGCTTGCTCGCTCTCTCTCTCTGCCTCCTTCCAAGCCTCTCCCTGGAAACCTGCCTGCAGCTCCAGGTGGCTCAGTCTGGGCTAACTGGGCCTTCAGCAGCCCATTAACCTCTTCCTTCCATGCACAGGGGCTTGTGTGCCCCATTGCAAACTTCTTTACGTAATGATGAGTAGCTCAATTTAAAAGCGTGAGCGCTTAGATGGATCTCCAGATCACATATCTGGACACTCAAATTGGTATTTAGGACTACTGGATAGGTATTTATGTTCACTAGCATAGATTAGAGCAACAGAGTGTGGGATTTTGACACCTTGTTAATATGTCCACATTTAAAAACTGAGGCCTACAGTCATTCAGAACAGCTGCATATGCATGAAGATATCCCGTAGAGTGGAAAGGACAATGAACGTAATGGTAGCCAATCACCTTCTTTAACAGTATAAGTTAAGCTCATTCAGTGACAAGTATCAGAGCAAGAAGAAGATAGTTCTGTACAATGAGTAAAAATAGCAACATTTACATCAAAGGCAATCTGGAGGAGTAGAGAAGACTGGCTAAAAACAAATGCTTTCTGTAGGTATAAGTGCCCTGGTCCTCTGCACAGGGGTGAATTTCAACCCCAGAATGTAGTCCAGAAAGAACTCAGTTCCTTCCTCTCTTGGATTGCAACAAAGGATTGATGCAAGGGTCTAAATGCAAATAGTTATTTTGGATGTTGCTGTCTTCATGGTTTCAGTGTTCCGAAATTGAAACTCCTAAAACTCTACCATCAAAGTTCAATGAATATTTGGGATACATCCCATGGCTTAAGGAACAATACTTAGAAGCAGTAGCAGTTATAAGCAATACATCTGCATCTTTAAATGGGCATTAGTACATTTACTCTGCCACCACTCCCACCCAGAAAGCAAAGAGATTACCTGTTCACACTCTTCCTCATCATCAGCATCTATCTGTTCTGTAGCACATGGGTGGAGATTTTCATCTTGATCACTGCTGTAGGCTGGTTCAATGGACCCTTGAAATTCATTCACAAGCCCACTGAGATTCAATGAACCTTTTTTCCTAGAACTGAGCAGGGCTTCACTTGATCCCAGTTTGGCAGCCTGAGAAAGCAGGGCTCCTTCAATACTGCTCCGCTTAAAAAAAATAAATTTAAAACTAATTTAAGTATCCCCTTTATGTTGTATATTTTAACATGCCATGATCAACATTTATTTATGCTGCAAGATAAAAATCACAAACAAAGCCCCAAAATACAACGTAAGTTTTTGCTGCATTCATCTGTACCTTAGACTAAGTCTACCCGGGGGGATTGATCTAAGATCCGCAACTTCAGCTACGCAAATAGCGTAGCTGACGGCGTATCTTAGGTCCATTTACCTGGCCATGAGGACAGCTGCGAGTTGACCGCTGCCGCTCCCCTATAAACTCTGCTTCCGCCTCTCGCCACGGTGGAGTTCTGGAGTCAAAGGCAGAGTGATCAGGGATTGATTTTATGACTTCAGACGCAATAAAATCAATCCCCGATAGATCAATCACTACTCGCCGTATTGGCGGGTAGTGTAGCCGTACCTTAAGTGAAACATCAAAGAAAAGAACTTGAATTGATCACTAAACTTTCCACAAGTGATATATAGGGATCATATGATATACCCTATAAAAGGACTGTGGAAAAATGACATAATGGTGTTTGATGCTACTGTGTCACAGTGATGCCAGATAAAATATGCACATTTGCATGTAAAAATATTCTTTCCCTTAAGTGTCAGCCCTGCTAACTCAGCCTAAGATCTGAAACTCAAGATGAGTCTTTCCTGCTTCAATTAGAATGTAATTAACAATTCTGATTGCAAATGGACACTTTTCTGGCTTGTTGAGCTTGATCCTCCATATAGACTCTCCATGGCTAACAGGAGTAATGTGTATTACAAGCTTATTTTTGCCAGAAATGCAACATGTGACTCGAAATGCATACAAATAGCAGAACTGTCAAAAAAAAAAAAAAAGCCATCTTTGCATAGCACTTTAGTTAGGGTGATCAGACAGGAAATGTGAAAAATCAGGACAGGGGTAGGGAGTAATAGGAGCCTATATAAAAAAAAAGACCCAAAAATCAGGACATCTGGTCACCCTAACTTTAGGTATCCTAACTGCATTTTTTACAGTATTTTTACATTATAGATTTATTGCACTGTATCATGAAATCTAGGCATGCAGACATTAATCAAGTTCTATTTATTAGGTATTGCTGAAATAAAATATGTGTACTTCTTTATAATGTTATTGGAGAGTCTCTGAAATGTATTGTTCTTGTATCCTATTTAAAACCAGTAAAACACAATACATTCTGAAAGTATTCTGGATTCAAACAATCCCATGTAATATTTGAATCTACTGAGATATGGAATACAAAAAGGACTTACCTTGTGCATCTCTGGACTTATTTCTGAAAATATATACAAAAATATGTACAGCATGATAAATAATCATAGAAGAGTCAATTTGTGCCACTTTATTAATGTTACATTAATATTTCAAGTCTGAATCTTGTTGTCTAAGATTTAGAATTAATTTGCTTAGTGCTAAAGCCTTACTTTCCCCATAATTGAATTAAATAAATAATTGCAGTTAAAAATAGTAATTTTATTGTTACCCCTTGTTGACCTGAATGGCAGTCAAAGTTTGGGGCCCTGGGGATGTTCCAGCTGGAAACAGAAACTGATGGAGTCTGGTATATTCTTTGATGTTATCTTTATTTGCAAGGAACTACAAAGTCCTGATTCTCCAAATGCAGGAGGAACCAAGAGTAGCTAGCGTCTTCAGCCAACAAGAAACCCAGAGCTCTCTAGCTTCCCCCCCCCCCCACAGTCATACACCATGCTCAGAGGCTACTGTTGGCCTTCTTGCTGCGGCCTTTCCCTCTGTTCTGTGTATTTCTCATTTTCTGTGTGTTCTGCCTCTAACCCACCCACCTCTAACACAAATCAACACTCAGTCCAGAAACTCCTGGGCAGGTTCACAAACCATTTTGTCTTAGGGGGTGTTCAGTTGGGGGGGTCTTGTCGTTAATGTATCCTGACAGTGATGTTTATTGATGGGCATAGTCACACCCTGTCTCCAAGAGGGTATGAACATATGAATAACTATGTATATGGGACTATTTACTTGCTTCAGTGTTTGCAGGATCAGGCCTCAACATGGACATTCAAAGGTAGGGATAATACCCTAACTCATTTTGCTTTCTCTGCATTGCAATTTTCTCAAGGCTGAAGTTGCATACTATGGGCAAGATAGTCAGCTGATGTAAATCAGTGCAACTCCATTACCTTTAACTACATCAGTTTATAAAAGCTGAGGGTCCAGCTCTACATGTGCTGCAAACTAAGCACAATGGGAAGAGTCACAAAGATGATGATAGCACATCTTTGAATTCCATTATGTTTGTTTACCTAATTTATGGTAGTACTGCTTAGTGTGTTGACTTTTTATTGTTAATAGCATATACAATTAGATACAACATAACTTACCGCTTGGCTTCATAACTTTATGGACTCTAGACGAAGGTTCTGAAAAGGATAAACATAGTTAACTACAGTGTTCCAAAGAAAGCTACTGGTATCTTGGCCAACATTTTAAAAAATGAATGCCAAAATTTAAGCTCTTGAGTCCCTTCATAGGGACCTTTGGTTGGATAATGGGACTTGTGCTCCTAGATCACGTACGTGATTTTGAAAATCCTGTCCATTAGTAACTAGCTTGGTTTGCATAAGTGCTGAGCACACAACTGAAGTCAATGTATGTGTTTGAAATCAGTGGGAGTTGCTTAGCATTTCTGAAAAATCAAGCTACTTGTTTAGGTGCCTAAATTTGTACTTAGCAGCCTAATTTGAGGCCTCCACTTTTGAAAATCTGTCTGAATTGCTGGAGATTTACCGCTCTATTAGAAACCTTTGGTGAGGTTTGTAGTTTAGTATTGGTTGAAAGTATAAGTTGAGTGTTCCAAATAGGACCATTCAGTTAATATTTCACATTGTCAATGTAATTTTACACCTTGGAAACATTATGTATAGAGATTCTGCTTGAAAAACAATTGAAAACCTTTAATGATTTGATTGTTTCTCAGTGGTAAATGTTGCTTTATGTTAAGTCACTACATCAATACTCTTGTAAACTATACTTAAATGACTTGGTATAAACTGAATATTACATTTCTCTGATCTAACTGATCACTGTCTCTTAATATTTCATTAAGTAGTTGAAGATGGACATCATAAAAAGTTGGGATTCAAAACTGGTTAAACTATGTAAACATTTCAACCACAGGAAGAAAAACAATAAATAACCAACAAAGTTTATTATAGATGATAAAAAAGATATTGTATTACTCTAACCAACAGTACCATTTATCAAATGTCTAGCCTTCAGAAGGCTCATAGGAGTCTGATTTTAAAAAAAGCTTAATGTAATTAAGGTAAAAACAGGTTCCATGGTATTAATTATTCACCTTTAAAAAAAATATGTACGTCAGTACTATATCAAAGTACTTGGCTTTCTTATATATCCATAAATAAATACACACCCATAAACATCCATTGTTTTAAAAAGTGTGCAGTTTGGATTTTATGCTAACATAATAAAATCAAATGGCATATACACCACAAAACTATTGATACAACCTGTTAAGAGATGCCTGTATTTTTTATCTACCCAATCCATGAGTGATTTACTATGGCTTTAAAATCTCACTTTGCCATGACACTCAGCAATATGGATCCTAGATACGGAAATATGCAGCTTCATTTGAAGCCCTCTGTCACCTCACAAAAAAAATTAGCTGTAAGTAATGTCTCTCTCTCTCTCACTCACTCACTCACATACACCCAACCCTCAAGAGGACCGTCTATCACTTTCAAATATACTAGGCACTGAAAAGACTCAAGTTCAATTTTTTTAAAAAATTTTAGTTTAGTTTTCGGCACATTGCTACATTTCTACTATATTAAGTAGACAGAAATAATATTGTGTCTTCTCTAGTACCTTTGAAGAATCTCAAGTTACCTCTCAAACACTAATTAACTTTTACAATATCTCTGTGAAATAAGCAATATGAAACCCCACTGTATGAACTGTATTAGAGTAAGTGACAAACTTAAGGTTACTATGGTACAGTCAGGAATGGAACCAGGTCTCCTGGTTCCCAGTCTTGTATCTTATAAACCACATAACATTGTCCTCATCGTTTTCCAAAAACATCTTTAACTAGGCTAACAGCTTGTGAGGAAAGACAAAACAACAAGAACAAAAACACGCACACTTTATTACGTGTTTGAGTGTACGTGTTCTGAGTTTATGTTTAAGTGTTCTGAGTTTGAAAGAGAAAAACTGATATGTAGAACAAACTGGACATTTTTCAATGGGCCGTTTTTCTGTCAGAAAATGCCATTTGTACCATTCAGTGGGAATGTCCAATTACTATAGAAACAAGGAAGGTTTTGCCATGGAAATCTGCCTGCCAGCTTGCCTGCCTAGCTCCACAGGAGCCTGGGTTCTCAACTCCTCAGCAGCCAGCCAGCCTCCTGGTTCCTCCTCAGTAGCATGCCCCCTGTTGTTGTTAGCCCAGGAGTAGCGCTGCTGGACAGGGACCTGGAACAGGCAGCAGCAGCACTGGTATTTTTCCATCATGGAATATTCCCTTTTGCCAGAAATTCTGAGATTTGAGGTTTTGTTCTGATTCAGAATGAAACAAAATCTCCAAAACTCAGAATTTCTGATGTGATGGATGGTGTTTTCTGGCCAGCTCTACTGATAATTTTATTTCAATAGGGAGAATTTTAGATTAGGAGTTACCTACTGATTGCAAACAAACATGACAACCTGGGAGGGGCAATACATTTCAGTTTTAAAACAGCAATCAGTGGAGAGCATTTTCTTTTCACACAATGCCTCTTACAGTAACTCAGTCTTTGCCCCCTTCCACGCTATGTATAATTTGAAAAAAATTTCAATACATTTTCCTTTAGCTTTCTTTGACAGTACACATTTTAATCACCTGACTTCCTTCTCACTCTCCGTGGGGTAAGACCTTCTTTAGAATTATATGATGCTTTCATTTCTTCCTCCGGTGTATAGTGGAATCCTGGATGATCTATAAAACAATCAGAGGCATCAATAAACATTACATATTATTTGATATGTCACATCAGCACTTCTGGGAAGAGTTTACCTTCCTTTTGCGTCTTATATTGTGGAACATACTTTGTCGAAGCTGGACAACTAATAACTGATAATGGTAATTGTTGTAGTGTTGTCAATTAGCTACTGAAAAAACATTACATATTTAATACCACTTTACCAATGGATTGCTAACACGGCAATATTGTTGCACAATTATTGCGTCTAACTTAATCTGGATGTGTGTACTACAGTCACAGGCAGTGCCCTCCTGTCCCATTTCCCACAAAAAAAATACGAGTCTGCTCTGCTCCAAGGCTTATTGGGCATTTAACTGTATTGTGTTTAAATCTACAACTGGAGTGAATTTTATTAACTTACTAGAGATTTCTAACAACACAGGGGACAGGGAGAGCTGGTCAGAACATATCATTAGTAAAAGCAGAAAGTGAGAGAGAGGAAAAAAAAGACAGGGTAAGGTGGGGGTTGGGCTCATCTTAAATGTTAGGTAATGTTAGCCTTAGATATTGCTAACTCTGACGGACACACGCATGCAAACACACCCCTCAAAAATATTCATGGGAGAGAACTCTGGAGGAAAGGGAAACTCTGTCAGGGTCCCTTTATGGGGTTTTCTTGGGGTGCTTCTTTGAGTGTTATTGCCTCCTGTGGAATACCCTGCAATTCTACCCTCATATCTTCCTAGATTGCAAGAGGGGAAGGCCATCCATGAGGAAGCCTTTTGCCTCCCTGGTGGCTCTGTCTGGATTCCAGACTTCTATATTACCAGAGAATCCCTAGTTGGCAGCTCCCCCATGATGCCTGCTTTCGTAGGTTTGCCAGCACGCAGAATAGACAAAGAGAAGTGTTAAAGCCTCAAACTGCATTTAACTTATTCTCAGCTTTTCAGTGGGTCCTGGCCAGGAGGAGATAATATTGCAGAGGCAGCTGACCAACCTCACCCAGTGCCTGTTCAGAATAAATGCCAGATGGAACGGTCTATCGGTGGTCTGATCTAACCTTCCTGTTTACTATCAGCCACATCCTGTTGGTTGCTGACTGGCCTCAACTCCCACTGATCTGCATAGGATCAAGCCTTATTTTAAAGAATATATGCACAGGTTTCCTGTATTTTAGATGAAATCTAGAGAATATGTAGCTAAAGATGAATGGTTGAAAAAAATTTATAGTGAAAGAGAAAAACTTACGTATTGCATCCATTTCTAGAATTGCCTGCTTGGCCTGAAAGAAATAAATTGTGCAAAACTAGGTCACATAATACAACTATACTAAATATTGTCACATGACAAATACAGGAGCCCAAAAATTAAAATGTATTTCTACCCAATAAACATTATAAGCAATTTTTCTTTGGCCACTTTATATACAGTGTAGATCAGGGGTTCTCAAACTGGAGGTCGTGATCCCTCAGGGAGACGCAAGTATTACGTGGGGGTGGGGTGTCAGCTTTCACCCCCAATCCCCACTTTGCCTCCAGAATTTATAATAGTGTTAAATATAAACAAAGAAGTGTTTTTAATTTATGGGGGGTGGTCACACTCAGAGGCTTGCTGTGTGAAAGGGGTCATCAGTACAAAAGTTTGAGAACCGCTGGTATAGATGGTTCCCCAAATTATGCATTATACTGGACTGGCATTTTACTCTTCCACGTTTAGTAAAATTAATTTTCCAGGTAGCAAGTAAAAACTGCTGCTGTTCACTGTACAGGTTCCACCACAATTCCCCTTGCCACTCACCATTCCAGCAGTGTCAAGGTAGCAGTGAATGGCCACATTGTATTAGCTGGGTATCTTTCTAGTATGAGGAAATCCCAGCAAGTGTGAAACTGGCATACCTGATTATACCAGCCCCTCAAGTGGATATGTTGAGAACATGTAGCACTTTGGGTAGATTTGGCTTGGCAGACAGACCCTTACGGGACTGTTGTCAGCTGCGGAATTTGGAGCAGCCCAGAAGCTGCTCCAGCCTCTGCTGGTACCAGCACAAAACTGGCACCAGGATCAGGGACTGTAACTAGTTCTCTAACAGCTTCTCCTACTACCTACCACATCTGCTGTGTTCAAAATCTTAAACATAATATGGGGGTTCTAAATATATGTCCATTTGAATGTGAATGCTTTCTGGAATCCTGAGTTATCATAACCAAAAATAAATAAATAAATAAAAATCCAAAAAAGTTGAATTGGAAAACTACTCATTTGTCAAGAGGAGAAAATGTATTGTGTGCCATGAGAAACAAGTATCAACACTGCTCCCCCTAAGAAATTTCTAACCAGATTTATTTTTTAAATGTATTATTGGATGTCATCTGCCCTCAAGACAAAAAGTGCCACCAAAAATTAATATTTTATTACTGTTTAAATAGCAAAGTCAACATCCCAAGACTTTTCCTGCATTAATATATTTCTAAAGAAAAAAATATGAGCTACCATTGGGCATATGATAACAAGCAGCAGCGGCTCCAGGCACCAGTGATCCAAGCGCGTGGGAGGCACCCTGCTGGTCCCTGCAAGGGCAGCAGTCAGGCTGCCTTCGGCGGCGGGACCGGGGACCTTCCAAAGGCAGCCTGCCTGCCATGCTTAGGGCGCCACAAAAGCTAGAGTCGCCCCGATAACAAGCCAAAAAAAATAAAATCAAAAGAGTGTTTGCATTTCTAAGGATGCAGTTCAGTTATTTCCCCACTAGGTGTCATGAATTGACTACCACTAGAAAAGATTTGGGGGGGGGGGTATCAATACATGTGAGTAGACAACACTAGATGTTTATTTTATTTTACTTTTTTTGTTAGAATAAGTATAAATTATTTCTCAGGGTTGCAAAGGGGTAACTAAGATTAGTCTTTGTGATACAAGCAATATGTTGTATTTGGGCAGGAGACTTAAGTAGAAAACATTTTAAAAAATCTATTAAGGAGTAAAGAGAGTTTAAGATTAATAAGTAGCTTGGTATAAATGTATCTTCTAGTGTGCATTCAGTTTTCTATTACAATGTTCATATTACATTACAAATATGGGGCCATATCCTTCCGGCAATTTTTATGCAAAACTGCCACTGACTCTAGTGGAAGTTCTACATACAAGAACAACAAGATCAAGCCCATGGCTTTTTTCTAAGGCCTAGTCATCAGTTGGGTGTAGGCAATTCCAGAAATACATTGCTTTAGCTATACCAAAGTAACTGCACCAGTGCAAACCCCCCAGAGCAGAAGTACTACACTGGCATAAAAAGTGACGTACGTCAGTCCAGATTACCCCAGTTTTAAACCAAGCTAAATTATACTGATGCAAGTCACTTTTTACAGTGGTGCAGTGTATCCACATTACAGGTTTGCTCTGGTGCAGCTACCCTGGTATAACTATAGGTGCAAAAGGACAAATCCCAGGGTAGACAAAGAGTATGACAAACAGATGAGATTCTAGGATTCATGTGCCAACTCCAGTAGATGTTTTTTCTGAAGCTTTTTTCCCTTTCAGCTTTATGAATCATCTGAAGATGTAAAAAAAAAACAAAAAAAAAAACAAAAAAAAAAACCCAACATATTACCTGAATTCCATTTCACTCACAGAGTGAGGACTTTTGATATAAAAAGCTGCTTCCAAATTGTCATGTGACTGTCTGCTAATATAAGTGTCTTAAATAATACAAATATTTAGATTAGAGAGTTAGTTAATTTACCTTAGCAGGAATTTTAGCAGGGTGATTTTCTAGAATTAATCTCTTCAAGTGAAGAATCCAAAGGCGTTTATCTTGCTGTGATTTAGCCTGTTGTAAAATCATGAGATAGTCAAATAACTCATTACTGTAGTCACTCAGTGATTGGGGAATATAGATACACAGGTGTACACGGAGTACTTAATGGCAGAATCTGGCCCCCCAGTACCACAAATATTAGAGGAGATGGGCTTTAAATACAGAAGATTGGGTAAATGTTTTATTTGGCATCATGCATAACAACATGTAAGGTTACGTTCAGAATGAGGAGGTTTCTGTCATACCTGCACGGTGTGCTGCATCTTGGGGTTTTTGTAGTGGAAGACACTAAAGCTAAGTGGTTCCTTTGGTATTACTTCAACAAGCATGAGATTGCCACACTGTAAAGAGAGAAGAGAGAGTGAATCACAGAGGAGAGTATAAAGAAAGCTGAAAATTGGCTCAATCAGCACATTACAATGTGCTTCATGACATACCAATATATGAGCTTTGTATGTAAACATTTCTTCTCTCTTCTTTGTAATAAGCAGCAGTTTGTCAAAGAGGAACAAAGTGCGCTCATTTTTGGCTCGTTGAATACGGAATGTTCCTTCTAAAACCAGCTCCCCATAGCTAGTGAGATCTGGCCCTTTCCAGTTAGTGAGTAAACTTTGTATCTCCTGAAACAGAGAAAACAATACACATTCTGAACAGTATTTTATTAAATGAGTTTTAAATTCAAAGTATGATTTACTGAGGACATTAGGACATGTTCCATTTCAACATGTTCCATTTCAACTAGAGCTGGGTGAAATTTTTTGACAAAACTTTTTCTGTGAAAATGTGCTGATACCAAAACGATTAGCAAATTAAAGTTGACTTTGCTGAATTATTTTGGCAGAAAACCTAAAAAAAACCCTGAAAATTATGAAATTTTTATTTTCAAAATGAAATATTTTGAATTTTCAGTTCAAAGCAACTTTTAATTTCAAAATAGTCAGAATTGATATTAAATGGTTCAATTTTAACAAAAACAATGCTTTTGTTCAATCCAAAAACTTTATTTTTATTTATTTTATTTTTCTGTTCACTGAAAATTCATTTTCAGGTCAATCCAAAACAATTTTTGCCCCAATTTTTCAGAATTACCAGCAAATTGAAAAATCTGTTATTAGCTCAGCTCTATTGACAACCAACGTTCAACAACGTAAAATTCCCACGTGATGGCTGTTTAAGGCCCTATGTGAAAAGAGTTAGGAGTCTTCATGGTGGATGACAAGTGTCCACATTACAAAAACTACCATCACAATTAGCTGAATGAGCGCTCTTGCTGCCATTCACAGCCAAGATGACAAGGACTGAGGAGCACAGAGACTGAGGGTACGTCTACACTGCACGATTATTTCAAATTAGCTTAAACCGATATTACAAAACAGATCTAATAAAGTCGGTTTAGCGCGTCCACAGTGGGATCACGAAATCGATTGTTTGCGTCCATGGTCCAAAGCTACCATCGATTTCAGGAGCGGTGCACTGTGGGTAGCTGTTCCTCAGCTATCCCATAGTTCCCACTTCCGGGTTGAGAGCACAGTGCCTGATGGGGCAGAAAACATTGCCCCGGGTGGTGCTGGGTACAGCCTCACCCCTCCCTTTGTGAAGGCAGCAGACAACCCTTTGGCGCCTTTTTCCCGGAGTGCATTGAGCAAACGCCATAGCACAGCAATCATGGACCCTGAGATCACAAACGGTATCCTGACCGTTGTCAACACCTCGCGTACTCTCTGCCAGCAGCATTCAGTACACAGAGGGTGACATTTACAGTACTCAAGGAATTATTTATTTTACTTCTCTTTCACGTGCTGGGGGGGGGAAGAGACTGACGAGCTGTTCCGTGAACCACGCAAGACACCGTGTATTAAGCTACAGACATTGGGCGCTCAGCCAAGAATGCAAATAGTTTTCAGAGACTGCTGTGGAGACTGGTAGCTGTAGTCCTCATTACCCCCTCCCTCCCTCCATGAGCATCCGTTTGAGTCTCTGGCTTCCCGTTACGGTTGTCACGCACCGCTGTGTATCCTGGAGTTTATTTTTCAAACGCTTTGGCATTTCCTGTTCTTTAACGGAGCTCTGATAAAACAGATTTGTCTCACCATACAGCAATCAGATCTAGTATCTCCCGTAAGGTTCAATGCAGGAGCTACTTTTGCATTTGAACTGCATCGCCACCCGTGCTGATCAGAGCTGGACACGTGAAAGCAGGAAATGTCATTCTAAAGGTCTCGGGGCTTTTCCTGTTTACCGGCACTCCGCATCCGAGTTCGGATTGCGGACCAGAGCGGTCAGTGGTGCACTGTGGGATACCTCTAGGAGGCCAATAATGTCGATTTCCGTCCACACGAACCCTAATCCGAGTTATCACTTTCGAATTTAGCGCTACTCCTCTCGTCTGGGAGGAGTTCCGAAATCGATTTAAGGAGCCATTTAACTCGATATTAATGACGACGTCGTGTGAACGGGTACAGCGTTAAATCGGTATATCGGCCATTAAACCGATTTAAAGTCGCAGTGTAGACCTGGCCTGAATTTTGGCAATGTTGCTACCTCGCAGCACCATTACCTGTCCTGTGAACAGGTCTGGCTCCAGGGTTTTTGCCACCCCAAGCGGCGCTGGGGAGGGTGGGGGGAGGGGGGAAGAAAGCCACAATTGGCGCCTGCTCCACTGTGATGCTTTCTTCTTCAGCGGCAATTTGGCGGCAGGCCCTTCCCTCTGAGAGGGACTGAGGGACCTGCCACCGAAGAGCCGGACATGTCACCCCTTCCCCTGGGCTGCCCCAAGCAGCTGCTTGCTGAGCTGGTGGTTGGCATGGAGCTGGCCCTGCCTGTGAAGAACTATAAAACTTCAGTTGCTAGGACTGTTAATCTAGCACTTCTCACCAGCACTAAAAAATCTTTTTTAGTTGCCCTATTTTGGTCCAATTTTTCTTAACATTCTTTCCGTATGTGATTCTTGTTACGGGTGTTTGGCCTAGCATGGGTTAGATGTAAGCAACCCAGAGAATAAAAAAATAATTTACAGACATGGACTCCAACTTGCACTGCTCCCCCACCCAGTCTGAAATAGTCCAAATTTGGTGACCTTCTGGGAAGGCTGCAAAAGACATCCGTTTGACTGGGCTTGGGGAGAAAGCTGAGGGCATGCTTCCTAGATGAAGGGGAGACGGCTGGCTGAGTTTCTATTGAATCGATCATTTACTGTGGCTGAGATACATCTATAGTGCTAATTGTATGTTTCGTTGACAGCATAATTATTATTTAAATCAAAATAATACATACAAATAAACATAGGTTAGCACAGTGATAGCCTTATGAAAATGAAGCTCTACACTATCTCGCTCTCCTTTCCCTGTTTCTTCTAGTTACTTGTTCTCCAACTCCATTGGCATAACTTCTATAAGCATCACATCTTACATGTCAGGTGCTAGTAACCCATGATTAGACCCATGGAGGACAATTTCAAAAAATTTCCAACCAAAGCTAGCACTTCTTTAACTCTGGTGGTGATAGCAATGTTGGGGAAAATGTCCTTATTACAGATATGACCCTACAGAATTACATTTCTAAGATAGCACACAGCTATGAGCTTCTTTCAAATAGCACAGTGATTGCTGTGCATCTGACAATACATTAAAGCAACATTTCTGGAATATACACAAGACTGATTAAAAAACACAATGAATAGAAAAGTTTCAATTGTATCATTTCTCTCTAGTAACTTGTACGTCAGTTCAAGTGTACCCCAGAGATCAATTTCTTCACTTTCGAAGAGAATTCATGCAGAAATGCAGCCATAGTATCTGCAGAATTACAGACACTTCATTATACAACAGTACATAGAAGAGACATCATTACCCCTGTAGAACACAGAAATTACTGTTCCAATGACAAACTGAGCCGAAAAGGTTTTCCCCAACCCACATATTTGCCAGCTCAGACTGTAAATTATGAAACTAAGTTTTCCAAAGCATCTAACCAAATTTATTGCCAAGTATTCATAGATTCATAGACTCTAGGACTGGAAGGGACCTCGAGAGGTCATCAAGTCCAGTCCCCTGCCGTCATGGCAGGACCAAATACTATCTAGACCATCCTGGATAGACATTTATTTAACCTACTCTTAAATATCTCCAGAGATGGAGATTCCACAACCTCCCTAGGCAATTTATTCCAGTGTTTAACTACTCTGACATTAGGTTTTCCTAATCTCCAACCTAAATCTCCCTTGCTGCAGTTTAAGCCCATTGCTTCTTGTTCTATCACTAGAGGCTAAGGTGAACAAGTTTTCTCCCTCCTCCTGATGAGCCCACGGAGCCCCTGATCCTCAGTGGAGCTATCCCACATGCTCAATGTAGTGCTGTGCATTTGAGGGGGTCTCAGACGTAGCACCACTGGGATCGCCATCGTGAGGGCAGAGAAATGTTCACCCTACCCCACCCTGCCATGTCTAACACGTACGAACCTGCTTGTAGTGTGCTGGTTACCAAGCGGCTGTCTCAGGCTGAGACGACGCGATGGTCTCTCCCATCCTGTGTGCCCATAACCACGCTCACAGCGTGCAAGTGCCAGATGTGCCATCACAAACCCATACCCCTTGCGACTGCCAGTCCTCAGCATGCGCCATCAGTCTCCCCCCACAGAGGCTGGCGTAGACAGATTGGGCGTGTGGGGCTCAGCTCGGAGCTGCTGCCGCTTCCCCTGCTGGGGAGGTGGCGGGGACTTCACCTGGCCACGGGTGTTACCACCCAGTCTGCCTGGCTTAGTGTGCAGAGACAACCAGATGCGGCCACTGCTGTGTCCTCCCTTATGCCACTTTCTAGGGCCATGCTGTGGCGGGCAGGTAGTCATGAGCCTAACGGGGGCAAGCAGGCCGTGCTCAAGATCAGAAAGCATCTGTCACGGAGTCACCTCGGGGCAATGATCTGGAACTGCTCCCCATCAAAGCCAGTCAGGACTTTGGGAGCCTCCTCTCGCTGGGCAGACTTGTTTCAGGGCAAGAAGCTCCACGGTCACCTCCTGGGTCTCTCTCCTTGGAGCATTCAGCATCCTCTGCCCTCCGTGGGCTTCCCACAGGAGTCCGCCCGGCGTCCTGGGCAAGCACAGGGTTCGGCACTCCCCTTTGCAGTCAGACTGACTCTCAGCCAGCAAAACAGAGGTTATTCGATACAGGAACAGGGTCTAAAACAGAGCTTGTAGATACAGGAACCCAGAACCCTCCGGCCCGGGTCCATTCTGGGGGGCAGTGGCCAGCCCTAGGTTGGGCACTTACTCCTTATCCCAAGGCTAAGCTCCAGACTGACCTCCCTCCAGCCCTCCTCTCCTGCTCCGCTCCTTTCAGGGCCAGGAGGTACCTGAATCCTCTGTCTCCAACACTTTCAGCTGGCACCTTTGCAGAGGAGGGGCCCAGGCCATCAGTTGCTAGGAGACGGTGCCAGGCATATAGGTGCAGCTGGCCCCTCTGCCTGCCAGATACTTATAGAAACTGCCTAGGGGACAGGTAGGTTGAGCACCAACAATCAGTGTTCAGGAAACATTAAGGAACAGTCCCAGTTTCGTCACATGCTCCTGCCACCACGCGGCCAGATAGCAGAGGGGGGGTGCAGAGCGGGGTGAGGAGATGAAGGAGCAGTCCGAATTCCCTGGTCAGGGGTGTGCGCTAACCCAGTTCTTGTTTTTGTTCTTCAGGGCACCCGTCACCCCCGCGCAGGTGCCGTCACCCCTGGGACTAGACCCAACGCGTGAGTGCAGCCTGGCCTCGTGCGTGTCTCGTTGGGGGAACTCCGTGGATGGTGGTGAGGGCCTCAAAGAGGGGGCTTGGCTCTGTGCGGGGAGGAGAGCCTGCCGCTCGCTGGAGCAGAGTGGCGCCATGGAGGCAAGGTGCACGGCCCGGTGTGCCACCCGTCCTCATCCCTGGCCTGCCCCAACAAGCAGCACCCCGCCTGGAGACAGGAGCGTGCCACCCTTGCAAGCCAGCAGGGGATGGAGGCAGAACACAGGCTGTTCCTTCCCTCCAGCGCTTGCAGCTGGGCTGTAAATGCAGCCCTGCCCTGGGCTCTGTCAGGGTGACCGCCTGGGGTTTGCTAGCCCCTTGCTTCCGCATGGTGGCAGCTCCTCTGCTCTCCAGCCTCTGGCAGGCACGTGCCCAGGACCGGGCCCTGGTCCCCTGCAGGGTCTACTGGACTGGCAGCCACACGCTTTCCTGGAGTAGCTGCAGGGCTCTGTGCAGAGGCCTCGGGCTCTCTGCAGGGTGTTCACTAAACCGCTCGTCTCTGGACCTGCCGCTAAAGAGTGTGGGAAGAATGGATGCTTACTCTGGGTGGGTGAGAGCCACCCGGCGCCTCACCCTCCCTGCATGGGTCGCTGGGCGCCGTGGGACAAGCTGGTTGACATGGAGAGGGCAGAATGCCCAGCTCCCTGCCGCTGCTTGCAAACCTTCCCTGATCCACACCTGCGCCACAACCATTGCTCAGGCCCACCCACCCACCCCATGGGCACTAGCCGCACCTCTACACCGTCTTGGCCTCAGGCCCCATGCAAAGAGGCGCAGGTTTGACCGAGGGTGAGTAGGGTCGTGGGGGTGAGCCCGGGCGAGCCCTGTGGTTCTTGGCAGGGAAGAAGGAGAGTGAGAAGGGGAACCCCCGAACCCCCACACTTGAGGGGTTTAAAAACATGGTGGTAAAATGCTCGCTTCCCCATGTATACTTCTCCCGCCGATCGCAGCCGTCAAATTGTAGTTAGTTCGGGAGGCAAGGGGATCTGGCTGTTGGCTGGGTAGGGAGCCAGAGCGTGAGGCCCAGATGGGGGCCTGTGGGTGCTAATCGCTCCACCTTAAATATCTCCAGAGATGAGATCCACACGCTCCCTAGAATTTATTTCCAGTGTACTACCTCTGACGCACTTGAAAGCCCCATTATAGCCTCTTAGGTCATAGCCCCCAAGCTACCATCAAAGGTCCGCATTCCAACCTCGTTAATCCCTTGGCGCATGGGTTATTAAATTCACAGCAAGGAGAAGATCTAATGGCCCTCTCCGCCGCCCGGATGGCGCGGTCAACGTCCACCCTATATCATGAGCCAGGAGCTACCGAGCAACAGAGGGGCCTTTAAGCAACCCTGTGGCCAGGGTGGGTTACACCTCGTATGCTATACTAACCTGGTATTTGCCGATTAGCACCCGCTTTTGAGGAGTCCAGATCTGAATTGATAGCCTGCAAGCTTGCCAGACGGCAGGTTGTTAGCAATGGGCGGAGCAGAGAGCCAGGGCCGTGCAGCGCTCGATGCGGGAGAAGAAGATAAAGTGGGGGCAGATTGCTACGTGGTGTGGGGCGGCAGTGGCCTCCCAGTGGATCCTAAGCCATGTCTCTGACAGCATGCTGCTGGGCTGGAGCAGTAGGGCGTGCCAAGGGGTGGGTAGGCTGTCACTTGGCCTTAGCAACCAGAGGTCGGAAGTGAACAAGTTGTCCTCCCCTGGATGATACCCCTTTTTAGATACCTGAAAACTGCTATCCTGTGTTGTTTCCTTCGTTCCTCCAAGGCGTTTTTTTACTTTTCTCCCATGCACTCAGGATATTGGATATTCAGCTGAAGGATAATATTCAAAAAATGATAATAGGCTCGTGCTGAGCATACATACTTATTCTGGTCCTATTGTAGGAAAGGATGGCTACGAGAAGGACAAAAACTGGGCGAGTGTTATTTTTGCGAAAAGAAAAGAACTGAGAGGATGAGTCTTCCTGTACACAGAGCCGATTAGCACGTTTTCAGGTACATATATAAGGGGGTGCGGAGTGTTGATGCATAGGTGGACTCGGAAGGAAGAGGCACCTTTGTGCGTGTATCACTCATTAAGTCCTCTAGTCGGGCAGCAAAGAAGAAGGCAATGGATCTTTACTGCAGCAAGTGCGAGAATTTAGGTTGGAGATAGAGAAACCTAATGTTCAGAGGGGTAGTTAATAGACGTGGCAAACCCATAATATTTGCTCTAGCGGAGGTTGTCGAATCTCCATCTCTGGAGATATATTTACAGAGTAGGTTTAAATAAATGTCTATCCACGATGGTCTAGATGTAATTTTAGGTCCTGCATGACGGCAAGGGGGATGACTGAGCTACCTTCTCGAGGTCCATTCTCAGTCCAGAGTCTATTAGAATTCTATGAATGATACTTGGCATATAAATTCTTTGGGACTATCGATGCTTGGAAGAGAACTCTATCTTCCATTAGAGGTTAATACGGAGGTCATGCATGGGCTCAGCGTGTAAGTCATGTTGAGAATTTATAGTGGCGACATAGTTAGGGGAAACCAGACTTAAATACTATGCGTCAGTATTTTTGTCCACTTGTTGGGAACACGCTAGCCAATATCTAGTGTTACAGCGGGGATGGAGTCCTTCTATGTACTGTTGTATCTATTGGACATGTGTCTCGTAATTACGGCAGATAATAAATGATAGCTAAGAGCAATTTAACAGAGGTCATAGGAATTCCTCTCGTCAATAGATGAAGAAGTATGATGTCTATCATGCGGGTATCACTTGATACTGACGGTAAAGTTAAAACTAAGGAGAAAGAGAGACGAAGAATTGAAACTTTTTCTTATTCCATTGTGTTTTCTAATCGAGTCTGTGCTATATCCAGCAAATGTTGCTTTAATGATTGTCAGATGCACAGCAATTCCTGTGCATATCTCGAAAGAATGCTACTACTAGCTGTGCTGCTAATCTCGAAACTCTCTATGCTTGTCGTATGTGGTCATATCTGCTAATAAGGACATTTCTACACACATAGACAGAAGTGAATCATTCGCAATAGCTCCACTTCCTCTGCTGCAACAGACAACAAGCGGAGGACTGGAGTCAGTGCAACTTTGAAAGGGAAGATGTCTTCATACAAGTACTGCAACAAGAGAAATCTTGATGAGGAGATGCTGAAAGCAGCGGGAGTCAGCAACCTTTCAAAGTGGTGTGCGAGTCTTCTTTCACCTCTGATTTAAGGTTTTGCGTGCCAGTAATACATTTTAATGTTTTTAGGAGGTCTCTTTCTATAAGTCTATAATATATAACTAAACTATTGTTGTATGTAAAGTAAGGTTTTAAAAATGTTTAAGAAGCTTCATTTAAAATTAAATTAAAATGCAGAGCCCCCCCCCGGACCAGTGGCCAGGACTCGGGCAGTGTGAGTGCCACTGAAAATCAGCTCATGTGCTGCCTTCAGCACGCGTGCCATAGGTTGCCTACCCCTGGACTACAGTGACTATCTACAGTCACTCCCTTTTCAAAAAATGCTTCATTGCAGAGCAGCTGGATTTTTTTTTTTTATAAGGCATATTGCCACTTCTCTCTATATTTTGCACAGCAACTCATAGGCAGATGGAGCCACACTTCAATAGTTAAGAGGAAGAGACAAAATAAGCAGTAAAATGAGAAATGTCTCAAATCAAACAAAATTAAACAGGACAAAAGTCTGAAACTCACAGGGAGTTCTCAAAATATATGTGCTGTGGTTAAATAGCAGTGGTATACAATGGAAGTGTCAGGAAGACAGAAAAAAGTTATTCTGAAAACAAATATTTAACAGGATACTGCTTGTAAGATAGTTCATTCGGAGGTTCTTCTGTGGCACCTATGACCAAAATTTCGGAGTTCAAACAGATGCACTCACAGTATTCAACTAGAGTCTAGGATATAGCAAATACAGGCACAAATTAAAACAGAGTAATAGAAAATGCTGATGGCATATGTACTAACAGGAAAAGCAAGTCACTGACAAGAGAAAAAGTTGCCAACGGGCCATGAAATATCTTTGTGAACTCACCTGCAGCCTGACAGCATGTTCATGTTTCCTCTTCATGTCATTAATATGCCATGCCACTCTCTGCATTGTATCTATGGCATCTAGCACCACATCATAACCCTCAGTGTCCTTGTCAAGGTGGTTTTCTATTTCCTAATGAAGAAACCAATAAGGAGACAGTTATTTTCACCTTAACTTTTCAAATTAGATGCAAGGTTTATTGTCTTGGCATCAAAATCCCTGAAACCAGTATTGCTTCCTCTGATATGAGTGTGTTATTGTCACCAATTTGGGCTAGGCTCAATTGGCAAGGCAAACCCTTACAGGCAAGGCAGCCTGTAGTACCTCTACTGATGCAAATACACACACTAGCAGAATGAGACTTGAGCCACCAGCACAGTATGTGTTAATATATACATATGTACACACACACACGCACGACCATCCACCCCTAATTGGGAAGGATAGTCCCAAATGTACATTTCAAGTCCCGGTCCTGGGCTGAATGATTCCAGAAGAGTATTTTTCCCAGATTCCCTGTAACACTGCCCAAGAGTGGGGGGGGGGAGGGGGAAGAGGGCACCATAGCATTACCATCTTTGAAATGCAAAAAAATGCTCCCCACCCACCCGCCTGGCAAGCTCACTGCAAGGGTAACCCCAATCCCCAACCAGAAGGCAACTCCGCAGCTGCCTCACTCTTCAACAGCCACCTACAGTATCTAGAGAGATAACACATATAGATAAGATTGATAACATTGTGATGTGCTTGCATGGGGGCGGGCAGACAGCTGCTCTTATTTTCAGCGGTTCTGATCTGTTATTACTCAAACTGTGGAAGTGGTAACTCTGCAGAATCTTTAGCTGGATATAGAAACATTTAACATTAGATATCCCAGAGTAATGTGCTAATAACGCAAATCTTTAGACTCACATACAAAAACCTAGCAGATTAAATTATTTTTCTGGCAACTAGCAAATTCATTAAAAAACCCCAGCAGCATGGTCAAATATTGGGCCAGGTGCCAACCCCAGGTGCCAGCCTCTTCCCGGTTGGGGGAGGGGGGAGAAGGGAGCTGCAGTGGGCTTAGCTTCCCCCCTCACCACAGGGCCCTGCCCCCTACTCCTCCTCTTCCTCCCAAGGCCCCACCGCTGGCCAGGCCAAAAGTCAGAACCAGGCAGTAGTAAGATCTGCCCTGGGAGCCCCAGGGCCGCCACCTTCCCCAGAGGGAGGGAGCAGGACACAGGACGTGGGCTGCTCTTGGACACCCCAGGCCCCCACCAAAGGCAGGTGAATGGTCTGGGGCTCCCCTAGGCAGCTCTTACCACAGCCTGGCTCCATCTCCATCTCCTGGCCTAGGCAGAGGCAGAAGCGGAGGCAGGGCCTCAGGCGGGCATAGGCGCCAACTTTTGCTACCGTCAGTGGGTGCTCGAACTTCCTCTGCCCCTGGACCCAGCCTGACTCCACTGCTTCCATGAGGCCCTGCCCATGCCCCACCCCCATTCCAATCCCTTCCCTAAAGTCCCCACCCCAACTACGCTTCCTCCCTGCCCCTATTCTGACTCCTTCCCCAAATCCCCATCCCGGCCCTGCCTCCTCCCCTGAGCATGCCGCATTCCCACTCCTCCCCCTCCCTCTCAGAGCCCAACTGTTTAGCAGTGGCAGGAAGTGCTGGGAGATAGGTGGAGGAGCAGGGACATGGCAGGCTTGGGGGGGAGGCGGAAGAGGAGGTGCGGCGGCAGGGGGAAAGGATGGGAGCTTGGCTGCCGTTGGGTGCAGAGCACGCACTAATTTTTCCCCATGGGTGCTCCAGGGCTAGAACACCCACAGAGTCGGTGCCTATGCCTCAGGGTGAAGAGGAAGAGCAGGAAGTGACGCCATAAGGAGGGGCGGGACTCCTGCATGTATCCCACTTTTGCATTTTGAAAAGGTGGTCCCCTTATTACCCACCCCAATTTTCTCCCCTTTCTAGGCCAATGCTCATTTAGTTTCTGGAAACAAATGGGTGTATGTACCCTGCCTACAAAAATATGATTACATTCAGCATTAGGCTGGGATGTGGCAGAAGGGATTCACCAGATGCTTTAAAATCTCTCTGTCTTTACTTTTAATTGCAATGTGATCTTGTAACAGAAAACATATGTGGAAAATGTTAACAAAGCAGGAATTCCTGAGAATGTTCTGAATTCAGTCCAGTGGATACAGAAATGGTTCTTGCTTCCCCAATCATTACTCCTCACAAAAATCTTACAAATAAATGTGTTTGTAAGTATCTATCTTCCCTTCTTACCGCCCCCAGCATTCGGACATGGAGAAAAAGAACTGTTTTTCATCTGAAAGAAATTTTTTCAAGAAATTGCTTACTCCTGACAGCAAGACACTCCCAAGCAAGATTGAAATTATAGACCGGAAAAAATCTAATTATTTGGATGCATTAACCTATTCAGTGTGTCTAAAACAATTACCATATGCTCCTCACTCAAAATGTATTTATGTATTGTCAAGAGATTAGACATAGAAAATGCTTCCACATGTAAAAAATGGATTGACAAAAGAATACACATCTTAATAAAATCTACAATTGTCCTAACCTCCCCGTGTAGTAATACTGCAGGAAGGTGGAGGCACAGCTGTGCTAGATAGATATGTTTTTGTGTAAGCACTTACATGCAAAAGCAGGTGGTACTTTAAGATTCGTTGGACAGGTTTTAAGAGATATGATCCCAAGGGAAGAGAGTGTTGTAAAGCTTCTTGCCGTTCTCTGAAGAATTTGGCCAGTGTCTTGTTCCTCATGCATTCTGTTAGCACAGCCACTGATCTGAAAACATATAATAAATCTCCTTAGATACAGAAACAGCACATCTTTATGTACCTACAGTAAGGAATTGTTTTTCCTTCCTTCCCCCTACTGCGAATATCAAACTCCTGCCAATCATGAAATTCCTGTATTAGTTTTGAGCCCAATCCTACTTTCCCTTCATATGTAGAATTCTTTTTGGAATATATATTGCAGAATAAGGTCCCAATTTTATTAGTAGTAGAAGCTAATGGGGATTTATAAAATAATAATCATGCCTTAGTTAAGTACTTTTCACTTTTTGTATCACCGTGAATGGAAAGAAAAAAAACAAGCAAGTAAATAACCATCTTTGTGTATATGAATAAATATGTTTTGTATTTTAAGTGTATTCTTTACTTATACACCTTCTAAAAAGGACAAAGCAGGAAGAAACAGCAAAAAGGGGAACAAAATATTCCTACCTTGGATAATTGGTGCAGTACTGTGTATATATGTGAAAATCTTCACTCTGTGTGTAGGGAGGAAAGATTTGATAAAATCTGATTATTTAATAAACTACCTACAAACAGTAAGTTCAATGCACATTTTTCATTTGACAATGTAAATTCAACTGTATTGTTGCCACTTATTACACTAATATTATCCCCTCCCTATAAAGTGTTTAAGGTTGTTCCTTGGCTACTCCTTTTGCCCAAATCCTAATTGGATGCCTACTTTCACATCACTCCACATCCTTGGAATAATGTCCCATGAAACATCTGCCAATCTTCCTTTCCCGGTCTTCCAAAAAATTCTAAATTCAACTATTGTACAAGCCTTCCAGTGAAAAGAAACAAACCACACTCTTTTCTCTGTTTACTGTTCTTTATTTACTGACTTGCATGTTAAGGGTCCTATCATGTGAACTGCTGAATTCCTTCTGTAGGCATGTGGACTGTCCTCAACTCCTACTCAAGGCATCCAGCATCTTGCAGGATCAGATTCAAACTCTTTGGGAATAGGGAACCTTATTGGTTTGGCATATTTACATGTCAACAGCCCCACAAACATAACAGTGCTATATAAATAATCTATACAGTGTTGTTGTAGCTATGTCAGTACCATGATAATAGAAATGCAAAATGTGTGAGGTAGTATCTTTTATTGGACCAATATCTGTTAGCTGAGAGAGAGACAAGCTTTCAAGCTTACACAGAGCTCTTTTTCAGTCACCTGTTCTGTTCACTCCTTCTGCAGCATCTGGCACCAGCCACTGTGAGAAGACAGGATGCTGGACTAGATGGACCATTGGTGTGACCCAGAATAGTCGCTCTTATGTTCCTAAGCAATTAACTTTTGAATTTCCTGACTAATGAATCTTTCATCTTGACCATGACATCTTTGACACTACCTTAAAACTATTTTGCTGGCTTTATATTTTTAAAATTTATTTATTTTCCTTATATAAAGAAAAAAAAAGACAAAGGAACAACTTCCACGCATGTGTGCACCTGTAGACTTAAGGACATTATCAACTCGACGTGTTGAATATGCAGTTTTCAGACTGTCATAAGTAATTTCACATTTGAGCAGAGACTTAGCATGTATGAAAACAGGAAGTTACCACTGAAGCTGTTTTGTAACTAACTTTAGTGGGGTTACCTGGCACCCATTGAAAAATGCAATTTCATAAGACCTTTTTGTATAATTGGGTTCTAGGCACCAAAGCCTGGTTTCCATTGCATTCCTGCTTGCTCCACAACTTCCTCCCTACTCATCACTTTATTTTGCATGGGACCTTAAAAACAACATTCTTTTTTGCATTTTGATGTGATGTCTGACTCTCACCCTCTATCCCATGCTATTGGTGTGCAATTTACGCAGTGTTTGGTATCCTGAGGATGAAAAAAAAAGTGTTGGGTAACTATAAAGTATTTTTGAAGCAATCACTCTCCCCGTCTTCGTTTACTAGTCCAGGCTCAAGTCCTGTAATAACAAGATACTCAGATTCCATTACAGATATCTTCAGAAGTTGCCTGTCTTCCCAGCTACACTTCCTTCAGTTACTTCTCTCTTCCCCGCTCACCTTTTCCAGCCTTCTCACTATAAGCTAGCTTGTGCCACCTTCACTCCCATTGAGTAGTATGTTACTTCACAAGTAGCCCCAATGAATCCATTGGAGCTATTAGCAAATTTAGGTGGTGCAATTTGGCCCTATATGTGGAGTCAATTTTGGGGACAGCTCAGTAATTATTTCAGCTTTTATCAGTTGATTTTAGGGTCTTTTAAAAAGAATCCTTCTAATTCTAGTCCAAATTTCTCCAGGGGAATATAGTTCTCACAGGACTCATTTGTTCACTAATGTGCTATGATCTGGTATTTCCTTCTAAATACCCCCACATCTCCGTTACTGATCACTTTGGTTTGGCCTTGACATAGATAGAGTTCAATAATTTATTTTAGTCTTTTATGCTTGGACAAATTTTGCTGTTACTGCTAGTTTTCATGGTGGTTTACATACACCCTGTATCCACACCCAGAGACAATGAGCTTGTGTCATAACCTATTAATGTACATGCTTGGAACTAACAGCTAAGGATAAAAACCATCTCAGCTAAAAACTAGGAATTAACCCAACCTCAGCCTGTAGCAGACATTACACTGTATAATTTTCTTAAGCAACTATTATCAATTTAGCTATCACTCTCATTAAGTCAGGAGTGCTATAAAGACAATACGTATGATGAAATTCAGTATCAAAGTGAGACAACTACAGTACAAAAATATCAAATGCAAGTAGGAAAAGGCAAAATATAACAAGAAATCCTACAATATTGTGAGTAAAGTACAGTCTATTCCCCTGGCTACTTAATCATAACATATAAATTTATAATCACCACCACAACTTAGGTACAGCACATAACATTTTCCGGGACCAGTAATTCATAATGCTTTTCTTCTGTTCAATGGAGAAGAAGGGCTTTAAACTAGGACATGAGGGGAGAAGGTTGAGAGAGATTTGTGGAAGCTTCATGCCTCCCTTCAATAAACAGGAGCAGGAAAATCAGCTACATGAAAATATAGTAATGGATAATGGAACACCACAAGCTAGAAACTGGGTGAAATCTGAGGGAAACAACTGAAATACCTGTGCACGAATGCAAGGAGTCTGGGCAATAAAATGGAGGAACTGGAACTATTGGTGCAGGAAGTCAAACCAGCTATCAGAGATTACACAAACATGATGGAATAGCACACCAATGCCTAGAACACAGATATTGAAGAGTATGTGCTGTTTACTAGACATAGGAATAAAGGTAAAGATGGTGGGGTAGTTTTATACATCAATGAAGCAATACATTGTAAAGGAATACGAAGTGATAAAATGGACAAAACAGAATCTGTTTGGGTCAAAAACACTTTGGGGAAGGATTGTAAAAGAGGTCCTTTCGGTCAGTGTTAGGGGTCTGCTATAGACCCCCCCCCTCTCACCGAGTCAGACTGATATGGGTAGTGATCTCTCTAATATTATTAGAGAGATAAATACTTTTGGGATTTATGTAATATGAGAGACTAACTTCCCAGATATAGATTAGAGAATAAATACCACTAATGTTGGTAGGGCCCCGTTGTTCTGTGATAGATGACAGTTTTCTTTACCAAATCATCATTGAATCAACAAGACATGGATGCAATTTTAGACTAGTAACTACTGAGAACTTTATGGAATAGCTGGTTGTAAGAAATAACTTTGGATCGAGTGATCATGAGTTGATTCAGTTTAAATTAAATGGAAGGATAATCAAAACCAGTGTTATGCCACTGTGAAAAAGGCAAATCCTAGGATGCATTAGGTGAGGCATTTCTAATAGAAACAGAGGAAGTGTTAATGCAATTGCAAAAATAATTGGTAGGACCTCATGTGGAAAACTGTGTTTGAAGTTTCTGCTCAAATAAATTTGTTAGTCTCTAAGGTGGGGAGACAGGATGGAATCCAAATTTATTCTGCTCAAATAAATTTGTTAGTCTCTAAGGTGTCACAAGTACTCCTGTTCTTTTTACGGATACAGACTAACACAGCTGCTATTCTGAAACCTGTGTAGAGTTCTGGTTACCCATGTTCAAGAAAGATGAATTTAAACTGGAACAGGTGCAGAGAAGGGCTACTAGGATGATCAGGGGAATGGAGGGCCTGTCTTATGAGAGGAGGCTGGGAGAGCTTGGCTTGTTTAGTTTAGGGAAGAAAAAAAAAAAAGCTTTCTATAAATACATTAGGAGGGTAAATAACAGGGAGATTGAAGAGCTATTTAAGCTAAAGGATACTGTTGGCACAAGACCAAAAGGATACAAACTGGCCATGAACAAATTCATGCTGGAAATTAGAAGGTTTCTGACCACCAGAGGGGTGAGGTTCTGGAACAGCCTCCCATCAGGAGCTGCAAGGGCAAACAACTGAATTACTTTTAAGAAAGAGCTGGACAACTTTATGAATGTGATTGTGTGATGGTATTTGCCCATGATGGTGGGGGGCAGAGTTCAACAGCCCTCAAGCTCACTTCTGGTTTATAAACTTCCTAAAGCTCATGCTGCATGGTTTCAGCCAGCCGCCAGCAGGGCTCTGGAAGGGATTCCGTCCTCTCTCTTCACCCAGTGTATTCTGGGAGGTTTTTTTTTTTTTTTTTAAATCTCCTTCCTTTGAAGCATCAGATATGATCATGACTGGAAATGAAACACTGGGCGGGGTGGGCCAGGGCTCTGAGGGGGAATTCTCTCTCTCAGAAGCTTAGGTGGATGGATGGTGCTTGCTCACATGCTCACTGTCTAACTGATCACCCTGTGTGGAGTTGAGAAGGAATTTTCCCCCAGGTCAGATTGGCAGTGACCTTGGAGTTTTTTCGCCTTCCTCTGCAGTGTGTGGGTCCAGGCCAGTTGGCAGGATTATCTGGGTAAATCTGATTTAACCATTTCCCTTCCCTTGTAGTAGCCTGGAGCAACTGTGCCTCTCAACCTCTCCTATTCTCTGCCTGTGGCACACAGTCTCTTGGGGGTCTTATTTAGTTTGATCTCATTTCAGTTCTTGGGTTTATTGTGCAGGTGCTGGGTGACCTGTGATATACAGGAGGTCAGACTCTTCTGACCTTCAACTATGTTTGACTTCATTTGACTGTCCTGCTTTTCAAACTTCATGAAGAAGGGTATGTTGTAAACTTTTAAAGGAAAACATTCATTTTAAAATAAAAAAGTCTCTCTATCTAGCTTAGAGTTTTACACTGCTGCCCATCAACGTAATATCTGAAGATCTTCCTTGTAAAATCAGTAGCAACAGAAGTCTTCTTCATGGAGTCTCTGGCACATCTCCCTTTTCAGGGTAAAATTCTGCTTTGGGCAGAATTTGTCTGTTTTTTAAATAATAATAAATTTTAGTCTAGCTATAAGGAAGGACAAACCTATACATTTAAAATAAAAATAAATTTTAAATAAATTAATGACAAAAATTATCTGCTTATCTAGTGAGATAGGACAGAAAATACTTACACATTCAATGTTTTTAAGTCTTTTTTAAAATAGTGGCATAGACACTGTTGCCCTCTGAATTGGGCCAGACTGTATACTTTATACTCAAGGTATCTTTGGATTCACAAACGCATTTTATCACAACTAGGGCAGTCTCGTAACGCCATTTGATTTTAATAAGTTAGGTAAAGAGATAGGCCTGTAGATAGTCAACCATGAACATTTGACCTCCAATATGGTATAATTTAGAATTATAGCTTTGAACGAGTTTATCAGTCAACATCATATACTTTCCTAAATCAGCTGCAGAATTCCTTTTGATGTTGGCAAGAGCTAAGCATATGAATGGAGGTCAGACTATGGGCATAAATCTGCAATTTACGGTATGCAACAATCCTGAATTCTTAGAAACATTAACATCT
Organism: Chelonoidis abingdonii; assembly: GCF_003597395.2. Lineage (NCBI taxonomy): Eukaryota > Metazoa > Chordata > Testudines > Testudinidae > Chelonoidis > Chelonoidis abingdonii. Next base: position 118,765,743 of record NC_133771.1, on the reverse strand, counting down.
TGTAGCGTTAAAAGCAAAGCAATCATACTATGTAAACATTCCTAGAGTTTACTTATCTAGTTTAAGACATGAACGTGCCTTTAAACAAGGCTCATGGCACATGTACAAAATTTAGTGAAAAATTAAATCTACCTCATTTCAGAGCTGAAGAACGAACATGACCTACAAATAATCAAATCAAATTCCCCTATATCATGGCCTGTAACTCATCCTCCCTCCTGGGCCCCCCCTGCAAGAAGTCCCTGAGAGATCAGATGGCTTTGCACTGCACTTCTAAAGCCAAAATAATCAAACTTCCTGGACCAGCTAGGGATGAAAATCACAGAGTTGAATGTTCCTCCACAGAGACTGCTTGGTTACCTGTCTCTCTACATTTACAGTATAGACCAGTTAACTCAAATGCCTCAGATGATGATATCTGCTTTATAACAGATTCTAGGGAGAGGATTGTGCTACCAGGATATGCCTTCATGACAGAGTTAGTCCGGGTTAGCCTAGCTCAGGTGGCACATTCCCACTGCAAAGTGCTACATACCAGACCCATATAACTGGGATGGATTTCTAGTGCAATATCCCATGGTTCTTAGCAGTGCATGAAACTGGGCTGCTCCAGACATTTGCCAGGTGCTCAGTCTCTCTAATCTAGCAGGGAGCTGCTGTCCATGCCAGTGACACAAGAACAATACTTTATGTGAATAACTTCCAAGGGAAGTTACTCATTACTAATACAGACTGTTCTGAAGGCGAAAGCAAACAGAATTTGGCAGCAAGAACTTATAATGAGAATCTCACTAAGGAATTCAGTCTGCAAACCACAAAGTGATTCATAGGGCACCTGCGTGACTTTCCTGCTTCTCTGTTTCTTTTCTGCCCACTAAACAAAAAATGTCATTTGGGATACATTTCCCCAAATGATGGATCTTACTGATAGACAAGGTGAGTGAGGTGATATCTTTTATTAGACTAACGTCTGTTGGTGAGAGAGACAAGTTTTTCACCTTCCACAGAGCTCCTCTTCAGATCTTACTGGCGTCACTCCACAGCTTTACCAGAAGGCAATGCCAGGTTTTGGCCAAGTGGCAGCATGGCAGGGGGATTTCTTGGACAGTATCTATGTGCAAATGTTGTGAAAGTGCAGCAAAAATGGAGCCGACAAACGTGGGGTTAAAACGTAGTACAAATGAACGGAGCAGCTAGACAAGAAAATATAGCCCATACAGAACTGTGGGATAGGACAGGAGGACTAACTGCACCCAGGTTTGATTAGCCTGTGGGCTTGCTGCAAAACAGGTAGGTTGCCAGCCTGGACTGAAGTGAAACCCAAGTTAAATCACGTACCCTGAGCCATGCTTGTTAGCTTGGGCTTAAAGCACCCTCAAGGTCGGGTTAGATGTTTTTCTGTGTGGATGCGAGGGAGGCTGGGGAGGCACTTGGGCTACAGCCCAGGCTAACTTTGCAATGAAGACTAATCACCCCCCATCCACCCACCTCCCACAACCCAGAGCGCAAACCAGAGAGACTGAAGTTAACACTGAATTGCACACAGAAATAGCTAGGAAGCCAGCAAAGTGGTGAAATAATATGTTTCTGTAAATATTTTAAACTCGAGGAATCCCACTATTGTGGAACCTACAGACTGGCTAACTAACTGGACTATATCCTTTAGAGAATTCTGAAACCCAATTGTATCTTTGTGTGGAAGCTAAGATAACCCCTGGTCTATGCAACAGCAAGAGAAGGTCTGACCAAGCCAAAATTGTTATATTGACCTCTGCAATCACCAAACTAGATTTAAAGTGTGGTCATCTCTGCTTGGAGTCTGAAATCACCTTGTATGGGCCCATGAAGTTGCCATGAAGTGTGTGTGTGTTCCCTCACCAACCCAAAAGAGCTCCTTATATGGACTATGAAGCCTCCTTAAGGAACAAGCCTTGGCTACTTCAGTCCTACCTGTAAGAAAAACCTCAGTCAATTCAGCAAGGATTTCAGATGCAACAGAACAACCTGTACCCCTCAGCTACACCTTGCTTATGCTTAGCTCAACCCAAGAGTAACACACAAGGTAAATACTTTAAATCTTATTTGGAACAGGATGCCTCCTACACGTAATATCAGGCAAAAACAACCTCTCTAATCCTCTCTCAACTTTTGCTGCACTGTGGTTTTATATATACATAAAAAGCACTTAAGAAAATAAAGGAAAAAGGTAAAAGATGTGTCAGAGTGCAAGCATTTGTGGTGCCGATATGCTGAAGTCAACTGCCTACTTCTTCTCTTTTGTTACTGATCTTGGAAATTAAAAGCAAGTCTCCCCATCCTCATGAAATTGTTGGTTGTGTTTCAGAAGGGTACGTTCTAAATTTCTGGGTGCTGAGTGAGAAGTGCAGAGTGCCAGAATTAAACACTCCCTTACAACTCCTCACTTAAATGTAAATGTGTGGAATACTGAAGTCAGTCTTCTAATTAACATTGGCATTCTTACAATGAAAACGAGAGAGTGGGAGCTGGCAAGAAAATAAACACACACACTTTTATGTGAATAATTAAGCCATAGTTAAGCTTGCAATGGAAGTCTTTTATCACCCTCTGATTACCGTTACTAGCAAAAGCTAAAACGTTTCAGAAAACTAATGTACTGAAGGTAACATACTTCTCCTTCTAGATATACAAGCAGGAACCACAGCTGGTGTAATCTGGCATTTTGTCACTAGCTTCAACGGAACTACACCAGTTCATACCAGCTGAGGATCTGGCCCACAATGTATTAAAATATTGCTAGTCTCCATCCTTCAGGATTTTTTAAATTCTATTTATGATCTATGAACAAATGATCCATTGACAAACTGAGAGATAACTAAAAATACATAGAAAAATTATCTTTTGTCCCTTGCCAAACCATTGACAGCCTCTAGCAATAAAATACAAGGTGGTATGAACAGGTTTTTATTTAAATAATATTGTAAGTTATTATTAAATATTTATGTAGTATCATAGCTTTGCACGGTTCTTTTGTCAGTTAGTGACTTTTACATTATCAGCTGGTTTACTACCCAAGGTGTGTTGAGGCCAACAAACCTAAGCTGCTGTTTTAGTCTCTATTTACCCTGGACAGTCTGTATTTTGTTTAGTAAGATAAAGATTAAAATCCACAATCACTAGTCTTTGCTGAAAATGTGTTAACAAGTTCACAGTTCTCAGAGCAGTTGTATCAAATCATGGATTTGCACTTTTTAAAGACTGAATGCTTTCTAGATGAAATTCAAATGATCAAGTACTGTGTAACTGTGAGCCTATCTTCCTTTGTATATATGATTATGCAATGAAAGCAAAATTGTTATGTGGCAAATTTTATTTAGCACAGGGTCATATGATGAGTTCAAGTTCAAAGGAACTCAGTATGGTCAAATTTGGACCAAAGTTATATTTTGCAAAATGAAGCTTATTAAACGCGGGCGCACGTCAGCCCTAACACCATACATATTTTCATGAATATATTATCATCAATCCAATAAGCACAGGATTTTTACAACAAATCTCCTGCCTCCTATGCCCTAAAATGCTGTAGCATTACATAGTGTTTGAGAGCCTGAAAGTGAAATTGACTTACTATACCAAAACTGCTAAACTGAATAGTCTATTTTCATTTTCAAAGCTTAATGAAATGCAAAAAGTAAACAAAATATGAAAATAGTTGGAAGTAATTTTTTTAAAAAAATGTAAGGAGCTGGAGCCAGATCCAGAACTGTTGTAAATCAGCATAGCTCCATCAAAGACAATGAAACTTGGCCAATTTATACCACCTAAGGATCCAACCCATGAGGTTTAATGTGATAAATGTCCCCTTCCATGTTTATTTCAGATCAAGGTTCTTGCTCTGTAGCACATTTGGATCAATAGATCACCAGAGTCCCTTACGACACTATTCAACATATATAATTCTTTAATGAGGCAATTTTATCTGCATGATCCTAGGCTTGTAAGATACTAGAGACCCAGAACTGACTACTGGAATCTGCTGAGACATAACCAGAGATTACCGTACTGAATTCTACCCCAATGAAAACAGAATGGTGGGGTAATCTGGTTTAAACTCATAGAATTGTAGGACTGGAAGGGACCTCGACTGGTCTTCCAGCCAGTCCTCTACATTCAGGGCAGCACCAAGCATTATCTGGACCATCCCTGACAGGTGTCTGTCCAACCTACTCTCAAAAATCTCAAATGACAGAGATTCCACAAGCTTCCTAGGCAATTTATTCCAGTGGTTAACTATCCTGACAGTTAGGAAGTTTTTCCTAATGTCAACCCTAACCACCCTTGCTGCAGTTTAAACCTGTTGCCTCTTATCCTATTCTCAGAGGTTAACTAGAACATTTTTCCTCCCTCCTCCTTGTAGACAACTTATTATGTACTTGAAAACTCATTCTTTTTACTCCAAACTAAACAAGCCCAATTTTTTCAATATTCCCCCATAGGTCATGTTTTCTAGGCCTTTAATAATTTTTGTTGCTCTTCTCTGGACTTTCTTCAGTTTGTCCACATCATTCTTGAAATGTGGTGTCCAGAACTTGACACAATATTGCAGTTGAGGCCTAATCAGCATGAAGTAGAGCCGAAGAATTACTTCTTGTGTCTTGCTTACAACACTCCTGCTAATACATCCCAGAATGATGTTTGCTTTTTTCGGCAATAGTGTTACACTTTTGACTCTCGTTTAACTTGTGATCCACTATGACCCTCAGATCCCTTTCTGTAGTACTCCTTCCTAGGCAGTCATTTCCCATTGGGGGTGTGTGCAACTGAGTGTTCCTTCCTAAGTGGAGTACTTTGCATTTGTCCTTTAATTCTGTTTTTGCTTGTTATTGTCTGCAATTGTCTGGATGAAGTTAGGACTTCCTGGAATTTTGCTTGCTAAGACTTCACACTCCAAAACCTTCTGAGGCTGCTTATCCATCTGACCATTATCCAGTCGCTGGCCAATTATATAATCACCCACAGCATTTAAAAAAAAGGAAAAAGGGGAAAAAAAAGTATGAAAAGTGATCCAAAAACAGTGCATGGAACCCAATGGATAGAAAAGTGATTCTTCCCTTCTGTTTTGTTCTGCAAGGATTATCTTGTTGAAATCACCACCAGAAATCAAGTTTAGGTATTCAGAAGTTAATAAATTCATCTTAATCTTGCATACAGTGGCAAAGTGTTTTCTGAAGATTCTTGAAGTGAGATTTTATCACTTACCTTTGAGACAAAACATTCTGCAATAGCCACAGGGTCATTTTCACAGTTTTCCAAATCTTGCAAAAGTTCGCTAATAAAACAAATAAATAAAAAGGAAGAAAAATTTAACATTTTTACAATATTTTATACATATATACACACATACATATACACACACACGTGTTTCTTTGTCTCCTTTCACATTAAAACACCTATCGCTTTAAGCATTAATTATAACCACACCAACATTCATACCTACACATTTCTTGTTTCCTTCTGCAAACACACAACTGTAATTTGCATTTCTTCTATTTGTGCTATGTGTGTTATCCCCCTTCATTAGGCAAACTTAGTCATGCACAATTGTATGAAAATACTGATTTGCGTGACCATCCAATGGGTATCTGCCAATTCCACATGCAAAAAGTACTCGCACACAAATGTATGTCTAGAATTACATGCACCTGATTCAGGGGAGTTTCATTTTTGACACTATATTAAATGGTCAAAAAGCAGCACTTATACTACTAGCCAAATGAATTCAGATTTCTCTCTCTCAGGATTTTGTACTAGACCCCATCACCACTGCACTGGAGTGTCTTTCCCTTTAAAAAGACTTGCAAAGCAAAGTTGTTAGTGGATTTCATGGGATCCTCTGGTCTTGCCCCTTACCTAATTATGGGAACCCTGGTTGCCATAAGTTTGTTTTGGAAATGGGCTCTTGGAAATGACATTCCAGTATATATTATTTATAAACCACAAGTCACAACATGATCATGGGGTACTGAGATTCTAAGAGATGAACAAATTCTGTGACTACAGTCCCTTCCAACAAACTTGAAATATGCTGGCTGTAGTGATTCTATTCTACTCACACCAAAAGAGTTGGCCAGCAGTTATATGAACATCACTATTGATATTCAAATGTACAGTGAAATTTAAAATGCAGTGAAGCAAATGTCCTATAGTGTAACAATTGGCTCCTGACTTCCATATGTTCTAGGAGGCTAGAAATACGTAGCCTGATAGGAGATTGGGAGAAGTTCTCAGCTACTCTGAGAAGCAGGAATGTATTACATATACAGAAAGAAGTAATAATTCAGAGTAAAAAAAAAAAAAAACAACAAACCCTTATCTACCTTTAATAACTGGAAGAAAGAATCTTTTTCCTTGAAAGAAAGATATAAACTGGACCACTGGATGTCTTAGAAAAAAATAAAACCCCTAGAAGTAATACTTCTGACACTCCAAGTATGAATTCTTTCATAGCGTGAGCAAGGCATTGAGAGAGTATGGTCACTGTTGCACAAGATTCCATTCTTGAGGGCTGAGTCAAGAAATGGTTTGATCATTCTGATTTGTAATGTAAAACATAGAAAATGAAGGTGAAAAAATTCAAGCAGAGGAAGAAAGCCTCTGAGCTCTCTACAGTCTTCAACTTTGTTGAGCTCCAATGATAGTCACACTTAAAACAAAATTAGGAACAATAGTCTTAATCTCCTGTCAAACAAATTACTTATAGGACCTAACTGCCCTTAAGGAGATCCTTCTTTAGGTAACATTTTTGTCCTAGGTGAGAGCTGGCTTCTTGCACTGCAGTTTTGTGTGCAAAGAATTCTAAGCTTGCACTTGGAAGTTTTCTTCTTTCAGTTGACATCGATTCCCACATAACAAGAAAAGTAGTAACAGAACAAGGAGTCCTGACTTGTATTTTGCCCCTCAGACTTCCAAAAAGATCAGTGTGTCCAGTAGTCAAAAGAGTTGGGTTTTCTTCCCAGCTTCATCACCAACTCACTATGTAATTTTGGACAAGTAATTTAACCTATATGCCTCAGTTTCTCCATATGAAATATGGGGATAATGCTACCACTTGCTGATACTAGCTATCTGTAAAGCACTGTGAAATCACAAATTAAAGGTGCTGTAGTAATGTCAAGTTATTATTTTAATGACTGATTCCTGTTTTGCGAATGAGTTTTGGAAGTAATGCTAACTGTTCTGAACAGCCCCAAGAAATTCCTGTTGTCCAACAGCAGACACTCTCTTGAGCTATTAGAATACGTAAACACTCATGAGTTGTTACATATTGTTAGCTGACTTGAGGAAAAGCTCTGTGCAGCTCAAGAGCTTTTCCCTTCCACCAACAGAAGTTGATCCATTAAAAGATATTACCTCACTCACCTTGTTTCTAACACTCATGTTATCAGTTCTACTGATGCTGGCCTTCTCTAATTCTATATTATTTCTCTCAGAGGTGCCAGTGTCATTACCTATAAGATTCTCTACATTGCTTCAGTAGGTTCTAGGAAATGAACATCTAGAACATCAGCATTGGTAAGAAGGGCCTCCTTGTGGGGGAGTAGTATAAAATAGAGGAGTACTGCCTAGGCATTCTAATCTGAATAACTGAATCCCCTGTAATAATCCCCTCGCCTCCTTTGTTGCCAATCAGCAACTCAAGTTTTCATGTGGCAGTAGAGAGAGATGCCATCTTGCAAACTGCACCTGAAAGGGAACTAGAGGATTTGCAAAGTATAAAAAGGGTTACTACCCAAGTCCTACCTACCACTGTTACAGCTAGGCACTTGACTTGCTGAAGTGGCCTGGGGGAGTCCAGTGGCATGAGAAAGGAGCAGCTCTCTTAGCCTTGTTTGCCATATATGTTACAGTTTTCACAGATAACAGGAAAAAAACAGTCCTCAGTATTTGTGACACTCTTATACTCACTGGCCACAGACTTAGTGAGTGTACAGAACGAGTACTTTGAAGCAGCTAATATTGTTCTACCTAAATGACTGAAAGGAATCAAAATGGTGTGTGCTGTGAGTTATAGTCCAGTTTGGCTGACAAACCGGGAAGTACAGCAAGTGTTGCTATGGGCTGGATGGGCAACCATAACACAAACAAGTACTAAAATGCAGTGATCGAGAGGGAGAGAGAAACAGAATTCACAGATAGGTTTTCAATACAATATTTTCCTTTTACCTGGTCAGCTTTTTCACCATAACCTCGTTGATTAATTGGACTGAGCGTTGGTTTCACGGCAAAATACTGTGAGTGGCCTAGCTTAGGGGAAGATTTTCAGACATGAAGTGTAGTTAGACACCCAATTCCTATTGGAAAGTCAGTAGGATTAAACTCCCATTTGCGTCTTTGATAATACCTTGCATGCTGCATATCTTTTGATTCCACATGAAGTTAGGCATGCTTTTGTTATGTTCATCATCTGTAATCAACTTTCAACAAAGAAAGAAAGAAGCAGCTGAGGACAAGGCTTTTTTCCCCTTCCTGACCTGAGACGAAGTGGAACAGGGAGAGGAATGATGAGTGTATGTAAGGGAGCATTTTTAGTCTCCAGCCCAGTGCAGCAAGTGCAGACAAGTAATTAGTACTTTAATAGTGATTTTTCATTTTTCAAATGTTTTGACAGGATTATGCTGAAAACTTCAGGCTACCAGTAAAAAGGAAAAATCTAACGAGAAATACACCACCAACATAACCACATGTGGCCCAAATTCCTGTGGCCAAAATTACTTAGCAGACACATACTTCTCTTATGTCTCTTCTATTTTAAGATAAAGTTATTTTTTCCCCTAAGTGTGGCATCTAGAGTTATTTCTAAAAAATGCTTCTCTTGATAACAACCCAAATGATCTCAGCATGAAGATTACAGAGCAGGAATCATCTAATATGATATATTTATAGACAGTGCTCCTGCCCCAGTATCTGTATAATTGAATAGGAGGGTAATGGCAGGTCCAGACCAGCAGAGTGGTAGATACAGGATAATGCAGAATCCAGGTCAGCAGCTTTCCCTTAATTCCAGCACAGATTTGGGACATGATGGCCCCCTTCCATGATGCTTAGGAAAGGTTAGCTGCAGTACTCAAGAACACTTCAATTAGGATGACCAGATGTCCCAATTTTATAGGGACAGTCCTGATTTTTGGGTCTTTTTCTTATATAGGCTCCTATTATCCCCCACACCCTGTCCCAATTTTTCACACTTGAAGTCTGGTCATTCTAACTTCAATGCAGAATTTCATTTCAAGTTGTAGGTACAGTACCTGATTGGGGTGGGGAGTTTGTCTTAGATTATCTTTTACACTGAAAAGCATTTGTAAGGACTCCTCTGGGAAGGTGGGCCAGAGAAGCAAGGCAGCAGAAGCTGTTTAGGAGAGGATTTTTCTTCCCTGTGTATAGTGTGAAACAACATAAACTACATCGGAGAAAAAGAGTGGGGGTCTTCCTCCAAGATATGAAGCAAGACAGAAGGAACATATTCAGGTGCTCTCCCCTGAGAAATGGCAAGGAGAGCTTTCAAAGTAGAGGGGGCCATGACGCAAGCTCTGGAACTAGCATCAAAATAGCAACCTTGACAGTTGGTGCAGTCTAAAACTTAAGAGTGGTCCATCTACAAGAAGCAACTTGAACTAGATCACAGTCTACCAAGTCTAAATAAAGGCCACAAAATCCTAGTATTACAAATCCTTATGAAATCACCATAGATAAATCCTACCATGTGTGTACAATAACCACCCTTTAAGATTAAGTGACCGATTTTTATTTCTCTGAATACCCATAGGCATCAAAATCCACATTCCAGATGAATGGCCAAAGACAAGTTTGGAAAAACAAACTCACTTTGAAGCTATAAAATCACACACACACACAAAACTGCTAGCTCATAACTGCCAAATGCAACTTTTTTCAAATATAAAAATAAAACAAGCAAGCAGACTCTAGAGTGCATTCAAGACCTGGATGCTACATGCCAAGTTTCAGACGGGAGTAAATTTTTAACAGAGGAGAAGTAAATCCTTAAATCTGTACTGGGATCTATAATGAAAATGGCCAATCTTCAAAACCACAATTTCCACATAGAGCTTTAAATTGGGAGCCTTGGAAGTCATTAAAGATAAAATTTTTCCAAAGTTCTAGTAAAACTAAGTGTAAAGCACATGATGGGTCTCTAAAGTTGTAGCACAACTATATCTCCTCAAAAGTGATTTGAAAAGTTGTTTTTTTTAAACTTCTTAAGCTCTTGGTTAGCAATACTGCTATTCCCCTGCAACAGTTGACATGCTACTAAATAGCACATACACTAAACAGTTTTGCTGGAAAAACTGCATCTACACTAGGGGCTACTGCCAGCACAGTTCTGTTGGTCACAAATCACACTTCGTCCCATCCCTGACCTACATAGCTATGCCAGCAGAAGTTTGTAGTGTAAACCTTGCCCCACACAGAGTAGAAGGTGATGACTGACTTCCTCAGTATCTTGAGAATTCAAGCACTTTACCCAGTTTCAGACTGAGACGGGGTATAGACGAAGGCAAGCTGTCTGGAGGTCATGCCAAATAAGTCAAATATGAGGTTGGTAGATTGCAGAAAGGAACCTGAACATAGTGTCAGGATTATATGGGTCCCTTAAATTAAAGTATTTGTCTGCTGTTTCTTACTCAAATTGGGAAGTTGGGGTTCTTGCTGTTGGAGGATTAGGTGACAGCAATGGTCAAGATTATTTTTCCCTACATCTAACCAAGAAGTTATAATCTCAATACCATGATTTTATGGCTCCATCATCTTATGTTTAGGCTACTTCCATATGCTTTCCTTAAAGTTACACCTTAAATCCATTCAGAAGCTGAAGATGGAACAAGATGCAGCAACCTACTTAATGTGCAGGATACCATCCTGTGAGCACATTGCACCAGTTTTCCATGATCTACATTAGCTGCTTTGGGTTTCTGGGAGGAGGAGTTCCAGGCATTGGTTTTGTCCAATAAAGCCCTAATGGACCTTCCTGAGACTCCAGCTCTTTCCTTCTGATACTGCTCCAGCTATAATCAGCAGAAGCATTTTCATCTGGCAATCTATAGGGATGAGGTCTATTGACAAGGATATTCTCTGTGATGAACCCTCAGCTTCAGAATTCACTCCTCCATTTTGGTTTGAGAGAGTCTGAATCTGATGACCTGCAGGGCATGAGGAAAAACAACTATTTTGGGCTTTCTGGAGAAATAAGCAATGGGCAAGGGAGTTGGAGTGGAGGACACCAATATGAAAAATAAAGTTTGTTTGTTTTGTCTGGGGGAGGGGGTTGTTTTTGGTGGTTGACCCAGAGTATACAATCATAGAACATCAGGTTTAGAAGGGACCTCAGGAAGTCATCTAGTCCAACCACCTGCTGAAAGCAGGGCCAATCCCCAACTAAATCCCCAAATGGTCCCCTCAATGATTGAACTCACAGCCCTGGGTTTAGCAGGCCAATGCTCAAGCCACTGGGCTATCCCTCCCAGTGAAATTATGCTGCTAGATTCAATGATGTTTTCAAATGTTCATGAATAATAGTGGAGCATGGGATAGAGGTTTTTTAAACATTTTATTATAAAAATGAAAATTAGCTTGAGGTGGTGAATTCTGCGGGTAGTTCTAAGCAATAAAGGAAGAACTAATTCTTAAACATTGATATTTTAAAATATAATTTATTTGTATGCATTGTTTTGCAACTTGAAATAAACTTGGCCAAATGCTATCTATATCGTGCCAAATTTCTTTCCTTTGTGGGATGAAACTGCATATGGGACAGGAAATTAAGAAGCAAGTTTCAGTTTGTAGCATTTCCTCTAAATGTTCAGTCAGAACTGGCAGGGTTGTGGTTCTGTGCCTGCAGATGTTGCAAGACCTGCACAACCTGACAACGCCCGTCAAGAGTAGAGAAGATTTCCTCCCCTCCAAAAACAGAAAGGAAAATACACCGAAAATGGAGGGAAATTTTTACTTATACAATCAGCAGCTAAAATTATCATGATGGGGATAGATGACCTAACCAGAAACCTGAAACAAAAATTGCTGAGTATCAAAGAAATATCAATTTCTTATTTTATATTCATTGGGTGTACCAATCCAGGAGAAAGTATTTGTTTGTTTTTTCCCCCCCCTAATACAGTCTCCTCCCTTGTTTTCACTGTGTCAAATATTAACTTGCCTGTTGAAATGGTAGATATCTTGTATGTTTCCAAACAGGGCTGATCGTTCTTCTGTCCCCAGGGAGAGCTTGGATTGGTCAGTGATGCAATCAAGGTAGTCCTGTGAAATAAATGAGAAGTAGGCCTTAAACACTCCGGTTCTTTTCTAGATCAGTAAGTGGAGCTATCTTTAATTGTGCAAGAGATGAGTCCCTTCCTATCAGTTTCACATTATTATTACAGTAATCCCCTCAGTAGCTCTTCTGTGAACAGTCAGTCATTCTATTATGAAAGATAACAATACTTATCTGTTCACTCAAACCAAGAAAATTACTAACAATTGAATGCTACACTATATTGCTTACCTTGGACAGTGTAAGTTTTTTATAGCTACAGACATACACATTTCATCCATGACAGTTGAATTGTCTCGGTTAATTACTCAATAAAGTCAATGATGTTCTTCCACATTCATTTTCTTTTTAAAATTGGGGGGTTTTAGGATATTTTTTGAGTGAGTTATACAGGTAACACACCTGGATTTAATAGTGATTCCATGACTAGAGGCTTGGAAAATGAAACCGTTTCAAAGCTATAGAGAGGATTTGTTTTTAATCCTAAAAGGAAGAAAATGCACTCACCACCAGTTTGTACAGGATAGAACTGCTATATTTTTTATCCATAAGCACCCAACTGATTCATGTGGACTGCTAAACTGAATGTTACATTGACATATACTCTAGCTAAGATTTATTTTCATGTCTAGAAATATGGTTTATTTAATGGCATATAAACTAGATAACTTAAAACAGTCAGGACAGCATTATTCTTGCAGGGTAATAGCTGCCAAACTCTTTCTCGGGTTCTGATAAGGGCTCTACTCCCCAATGTGTCACCTTTCATTATTGTGCAGCTATAGTACTAAGGCTCCTCGGATAAGGGCAACCAAATCCACAGAGCTGTTTAGCAGAGCATAAGTCATAAAGCAAGGAACCCAGCGTGTCACTACAACATTTATAAAGAAACTCTGCAGGAGGAAGGAAAACAATAAAGGAAAAGTGAAAACAGCTGAAAATATGAAATGAAAATAAATAAAAGGTCCCTTACCCTGGGGTTAGACAACGTGGTGTGGCACCCTACCAAAATCAACACAACATTCCACAGCACTAAAAGGAAGGAACCCTGTGAGATGTCTGCTAGACCATGAAAATCTTTACAGTATAATGACATTCCAAAGACAAACAACACACATACAGGACCAGATTCATCCTCAGTGTAAATCCAGTCAAGACAAATGATTTACATCAGGTATGAATTTGACCTTTGGCATTTAAATGCACTCACAAGGAGTGTTTTGAAATACAGAACCTGAGTCTCCATTCAGTGATCTCAGTTTCCCACTCGTGGAACTGCACTGGCTTCAGCACAATCACAGGTGTAAGAAAAATCAGGTTCGGTCATTCCTGCTCCTTTTTGTTATACCATTCAGTCATCTGCATTGCCTCCTTCACTTACCTCACAAATTCCAGTCCCACATTCTTTCTAATTAAATGTATCATTCACCAGCACTATCTAAAAATAGCATCTAATTTCCAATTGGTACAGTTAGAAAACGATACTACTCAAAGACAGCTTTGTAAGTGGCAGGCAGCAAGTAAACAGCATAGCCTTTATTCTTCAAAAAGCCATGTCACCTCTGCAAGGCACAGCCCTACCCCACCACCACCTCTAGCAGCCTGCAACCTCATAGTCCAAGTCTGTTCTTGAAGTATGTTTGCATAAGTCCTCGGAACAAAGTCCCTGAGGCTTTCTAAACCCTATAAGGGTATGGCTACACTTGGTAATGTACAGCACTGGGAGTTACAGCTATGTTTGTACAGCTGTGTAGGGACAGCGCTGCAGTGTGGCCACACTGACAGCTACCAGCGCTGCAGTGTGGCACATTTGCAGCGCTGTTGAGAGTAGTGCATTGTGGGCAGCTATCCCACAGAGCACCTCGTCCCATTTTGGCGCTGTGGGTTGTGGGAAGGGGACGGAAGGGTGCGGGTCATTCCGCTTCCTGTCCCAACGCCCCGTGGTGCATCGCTACACATCCCAGCAGTTTGGTGCCATTGAGAGTCTGCAGCACGATTTCTGTTAGAAATGGAGCCCGAGCTGCTGGGGACTTTGCTGATGAATGTCACCAGCACATCACGTTTGGCAGTTGAGCTATTCCTTCAGCTCCAAAGTGACAATGAGGAGTCCGACGACGATATCGATTCGCCTGACACGCGTGACACTAAATTGCTTGTGGCAGTAACGGACGTGCTCAGCACCGTGGAACGCCACCTTTGGGCTCAGGAAACAAGCACTGAGTGGTGGGATTACATCGTCCTGCAAGTCTGGGATGACGAGCAGTGGCTGCAGAACTTTCGGATGAGAAAAGCCACTTTCATGGGACTGTGTGCTGAGCTCGCCCCAACCCTGCGGTGCAAGGACACGAGATTGAGAGCTGCCCTTCAGCGGAGAAACGGGTGGCTATTGCAGTCTGGAAGATGGCAACTCCACACAGCTACCGATCGGTCGCGAACCAGTTTGGAGTGGGAAAGTCGACCGTTGGAATAGTATTGATGCAAGTTTGCAGGGCCATTAATCTAATCGGCATCCTCTAAGAAGAACTGTGACTCTGGGAAACGTGCAGGACATTCTGGATGGCTTTGCACAATGGGTTTCCCTAACTGTGGCGGGGCGATAGATGGGATCATATTCCTATTCTGGCACCACCCACCGTTGCACATCTGAGTAATTAATCAGAAGGGGTATTCTATGGTTTCTCCAGGCTTGTGGATCACCGTGGACGTTTCATTGACATTTACCAGGATGACCTGGAAAGGTGCATGATGCACGCATCTTTCGAACAGTGGCCTGTTCAGGATAGCTGCAGAACAGGACTTTTTCCCAGACCGCAAGATCACAGTAGGGGACATAGAAATGCCCATTGTGATCCTTGGAGCCCCGCTTACCCATTACATGCCTTGGCTCATGAACCGTAATACGGGAAGCTTGATAGGAGCAAGGACGGTCGAACTACAGGCTGGAGCCGGTGCAGAATGACTGTGGAGTGTGCTTTTGGCCATTTAAGAAGGGCGTTTCTTTATGGAACCTAGACTGGGGGAAGCGCATCCCCGTGGTTAATCCGCGTGCTTCCACTCCTAATATGTGAAGGAAAGGGTGAAACATATCCGGTCAGCATGGACCCTCCGAGGTTCAACGCCTGGAGGCTGAATTTGCCAGCCAGAGAGCAGGCTTACTGAGAAGGCCCAGCCACAAGGGCTTCAAGGATTAGGGATGCTAAGGGAGCAATTTGGAGGCTGAACCCCAACATAATGTTTTCGGTGCCTTCCACAGCAGGAAGTGCAGTGTTACAATGTTTGCAGTGCCTGTTTTCCCTTGGGGTACAGTTTTCTATCTCTCTATATAATAAAAACTGTTTAAAGCCAAGAAATCCTTTATTAAAAATACACATAAAAGGGCAGGGGTGGTAGGGTGCTGAACTGATACAGCAAGGTTTGACTATGTCCGCTGGTTCTTGTGCAAGCCTGCTGCACTTCAGGAGTAATATGCTGCATGGTGATGGGGTTTAGTGTTAGATAAGGTCGTAGTTCTCAGGTGGTAGGTGAACTACAGGTGTTGGGGCGCTGGTGGCGGTGAGAACAGAATGTGAGAGGTTTGAGCAAACAGTGGGGGCACAAGGGAGAGAGCTTTGGGATGGAGGCGGGTAGCACGGTAGTATCGACTGCATGGCTACCAGGACGCAACAGTCTCCTCCTCTATCTACTCACTGCTTTGGCTTTTATTGTACCAATCTTTCTCCTGTTTTGTGTGTCCCGCCACTGATGGCTCTCTGCTCCAGTCTGCAGGCTCTTATTCTCTCTGGCATACTGATTCAAACTTGCTTCACCAAATTTCTTGTGGCTTTCCTTGTTTCTCCCTCAAGTTCTGTAGTCTTTCAGCAGCCGTTGATAGGGCCGGAATTCAAGGACACTTAAAAAAAAAAAAAAGAAAATAGAAACATTTATTACAGAGGCGCTGCTGTTTATAATCACATGAAGAGTTTGTAGACTATTGTAGCATCATTTTACACACAGCAAACATAGCACAGAGAGCCACAGGCAGCGAAGAAATGCGGGATAATGGGAATGAGGATTAATGAATCGATGTTCTGCCCACTCCCTGGGACGGGGAGCTGCTGAGTCAGCGGTCTCTGTCTTATTTTTGTGCATGGGAAGCAGAAAGGCAGCTGGGGGAAGTGCACTGAACAGTATCCTACATTTCCACAGGATTTGATCCTGCCAGATATAGCGCTGCCCGTGGCACCTGGGAAAGACGGAGGGCTTCTACAGCAATGGTGGATCCGCCCTGGTCTGCTATGCAGCTTGCCTGTGTGCAGCATGCCCCCATCCCACCCCTACGCACAGTTGGCGGCGGGACGTTAGCGACTGGGACAAGAACCACGTGGCCTCCCTATAACCTTGCGCAAGCCGCATTACCCATGCTCTGCTGGACACTTTTGACGAGTATAAGAGGCCGATTACTGCACTTTGATAACCAAATCAATGGGCCTATTCCACATCTAGGCATGCATGCAGGCAGCCATACTCCCTCCCCCTCTCCCACAACATTTCCCTCCTTAAAATAAAAGCTGCTTACTGGAACCACGCTCCTCTGCTCTTCTGCACCAACAAGTTCCAGCTGACTGCGACTGCTGCTTCCTCCTGGCTTGAGAAGAGCTCCTGCGGGATGCCTCCTTTACTCCGGGTGTCTCCCACACCTCAGTAGCATCACGCGCGTTTCCGCTTACACCCTCCCCTTCCTCTGAACTGTCCAGCATGGTCCCGGATTGGGCATGGGTTCACACCCAAGTTTATCGCATCCACTCCTTGTAAAACGGCAGCGTCGTGGGAGGCAGCACTTGGCGGCGGTTTCCGCACGGCTGTGCAATAGGCACTCCACAGCCCTTACTTTAACCCTGCACTGCCAACGCGTCCCGTCATGGCCCCGTTTCCGCATGACTTTGTAATCTGCATAGGAATCAATTCAACGGCTGGAGCGAAGCGTGATGCACAGCTTCCTCACACCCAAACCACTGATGAGTCCTGCGCTCTCAAGTGATCATGCTGGCTCGTTTAGGCAGAGGCATGGTCAGTGATTGATTATGATTGCTCAGCCAGGTGTGGAGTGGCAAACAGGAAGGGGATTTTTAAACTCCCGGCAGTTTAAAGGGCAAGTCCCGGAGCCCAGGCAATGGAGTGCAAACGATGGCAGAGTGGCTGAAAAGGATGCTGGATACTCCTTAATACCCTGGAGGCCAATAACAGCGTTTTTTGCCACACTTGAATGAGCAGCGTGCTCAACCAGCGCTGGAATCGCTACACCCCAAGCAGACCAGGTGTACAGCCAGCACTGCAGCCAGGGAGTTGCAGTGCTGGCTGTGCTTTGCAAGTGTGTACACAGAGTGAGTTGCAGCGCTGTAACCCCATCACCAGCGCTGCAACTCTCCAGTGTAGCCAAGCCCTAACCGACCTTCTGTTTTTACTCAGGAGCTGCCTAAGAATAGGCAATTTAAGAAGTTTGGTGGGGCAGCTTAGATTGCTGCATACAGCACTGTAGGTCAAAGAGCCAGAAGCAAATGCAAAATAGAGCTGCGATGGACTCTTCCAGCTGTAGTTTTAACTTGTGGTTCTTTTCAACAAAATATAAAGAATGAATGAATGTAATAAATTAACCTTCCCTGCACTACAGTAAAAGCAATCATGCAAAAATGAATAATATGGAAATCTCAGGCATAATTCCCAGCCTTTAAAAATGTTTAATGTTATTTTTAGTACCGCAGATTGCAACAGAATCCTGCTGTTACATGACAGAACATGTTTAAAACAAACCAACAAAAAACCACACGTTTTTACTGAATAAAGGAAAAGTTTCTTCTGCACATTAGTGCTATCTTACCTGGTGGTCCATTTCCCCCAAAGAGGAATATTCCACAAATACTTTTACTTTTTAAAATTTTCTTGTAGCCAGTGTACAGAGAATGACCTCAGTTTTGTGACTTTTTTCGCATCTCATCTAATTATACTCCACATATATCTCACATACCCACACACTCTTGTGTCCATCACCAATTCTTAGTAGGGAATAAAAAAAAAAAAAAGGCTTTGCAAAAAAACCAAACCAAAACAAAACACATACAGGTTAACCTGAGTTGGTTGGTGATTTGGCTGCTGTCCATTGTTTGACTAGCCTATGTTTTGATACAATGAAACTCCAGATTCAAAAACTGCTTTTCTCTTTTGAGAAATTTTCCTTATAGCTACATTTTCTCCCTTCCCCCAAATTACTTTAAAGAGAACTTAGGAACTAATTGTTCTATTTTTGCTCTTGCAGATTAATGTGAACACAGTGCACCTGTTAAAGAAGATGACAGAGTTAATGAACGGTATATTACCTACTTTCAGGGAACCACTGAGACCCTTGGGACTGCTTTCATAATCCTAATGTCTTTTGATGGTACTGCATTCACAGGCACAACTCTGCAACTATGAAAGTGATGTTCAACAAAGCAGAAGAGAAAAGGGGAGAGAGAAATCCTGTCCAAAACCTGTCTCCCTCAGATCATCCAGATTTTTTTAAACTAGAGGGATGAAATTTATTTTTCCCAATTAAAAAAAAAAAACACGTATTTTCTTTTTTCCATTTGTCTGAAACGAACTTGAGAAAAGAAAGGAAAGAACATTCTCAAACTTTTTTTTTTTTTTTTAAGCCAGACACACACGTTATAGGTCAGAACAGGACATCTGGGGAAAGCTTTTGCCAGCTTTATTAACAGCAACATTTACATTTCAGTAGCACCGAGGGGCCAGCCAAGTCGGTGCTGTACAAACATACAGCAGCAGGTAGTCCCTGCCCGAAAGAGCTGTCAGTCTAAACAGGACGAGTTATAACAGGTGAATGAAGCAAATAGGCAGGCCAGGGTGAGAGTGGGGGGTAAAAGGTGAAAGGGCAACAAAAATAGGATGTATGCAGTTCTTAGCCAATCGGGAGCAGCTGTCACAATTCACCACCTGCCTAGCCCTTTTTTCTGGCAGCTTGCTTTATGCCTAATGGAAGAGATTAATTTTGAGCAATCTTCACAATGTGGCTTTGACAAAGGCCAGGCACTTGCATTAGTAGACGGAGTGCACCTTAAGCAAATCTCTCCCTAGTTTACATCAGCTTTATGAACTCATTCCGAAAATAAATGTGGTATTAGGATGCAAACCTTCAGAGGGTCAATGATGCAAGCAGATCAAAGCTTCACAGACATAATTTCCCATCTAATTTTAATGACCTCTTTAGAATATGATACTTTAACCCCAAGTCAGTTACTGAAATCTACTGCAGCATACTGCTTATCAACAGCTGTAATCACCTGAAGCCATAATGAAAGGTTTGAAGCTCTCTGATAACACGCCAGGCTGCCGACATAATGATACGGTGCAGAAACCAACAAAATTTATTAGGACTGAGCACAAGGCTTAATAATTGTATTTGTTTCTTGTCAGCACTCATGGCCTCCACTGCCTGCATGGAGCGCTTTGTTTGTAACCTTTGCCTTTATTGCTGTTTTATTCCCTCCCAGAAGGTACAGCAAAACATATACTTCGCTTTATGAAACAAAGAAGCCTCCTTGAATTGATTTATGGAGCAAGGATTGCTTTAATGACATCACACAGTATTATAGTCCTATTTCTTCAAACTTTCCCACAACTAGAAGAGTCATGCCAGGTTCCCTTTAAGGATTGCTCTGCGTTCCTTGCTGGGTTTGACATTTTCTCCATCCATCTTTCATCACCCTTCAAATCTATTGAGAAAAAAATCTCCTAAAAGCTCTTGTCTCACACTTCCGTCTCTTCCTCCACAATCATGTGAGAATGACCTGCAGGGCTATGAAAAGGAGATGGAAACTAACTTCAGGTTATCCAGTAAATGATCTGCAATTAGGAAATGGAATAAACTGTCAATTTGTAAGAAAAGAGCTTTGTGCAGATTCATATATTGAGTAAACCAAGTTTTTGAAGTCCAAACCTCAGGGAACTAAGTGCCAATTAACTGGTGGCACTTTTACCAAACTAATCACCTATGCATTTCTTGCACGTGGAGCTATTCCACTTAAAAAAAATAGCCTTAGAATAGACTGCTTAGATTGCAGACTTAAAATATGGAAATACCTATTGCATAGAGTAGTGGTTTTCAATCAGTGGTCTGTGGACACCTTGGAGTCTGCAGACTATGTCTAAGATTTCCAAAGGGGTCCGCACCATCATTTGATATTTTTAGTGTTCTGCAAATGAAAGACAGCTGAAAACCACTAGCACAGAGGGAGGAACTAGATTACCAACACACACTGCATAGAAAAGATATGGTTTCATGCCTTTGTTTTGTAAGATATATTCAATTTTATTCAGCTCTGCAAGAAGTTACATGAACATTAGAGAGGCTCCCAGTTATCCATTTATAGGATGGACTGAACATCTTTAAAGAAGAGGATACAAAAGACACAGGTCAATGGGTAGAACTGCTTCAAACAAAATAACAATGTAGACATTCTCCTTTCTGAAAAGGAAAGCACATTAAACATATATGACACGTGTTGATCAATGTCAATATTAAAATGATTCTTACTCACAAAATAAAACCAGATATCAAATTCACAGTCATCCTCTTCAGACAAAGGCCTGAGGTAGGAAAAAGCAGATTGACCATACATTTTGCCTTCAATGTCTTAGTTTCTCATTCAACAATTGAGGGGCCTTCACTGCAAACACTCTCCTCCAGCCCCCAACATGCTCATATCTAGGGATTTAGTAAGAATGCCTCAGCTGACTTGAAGTGTTGTAGCAGCAAGTAGGAAGATAGATGGTAGTGAGCAGCCAAGACTTAAACCATATATGTCAATATCTTTAATTGCAGCTGAAAGCAAGTGGAAAGCCAGTGTAGCCTTTGGAGAATTGTCATAACATGCTTCCCGTGACTAACACTGCCAAGCAAGTGGGCAACTGCCATCTGCACCAGCTGCTTATTTTGTGTATATATTTTATCTGGCACCTAATGCCACAGCTTCTGGATAACATACAAAGATTAAAAACAATATTGACAAATATGTTGGTCACATCAAGCAGGCAGAATAAGACAGCTGAATGCTGCATTCATATGAGAGCAGCTCCTTACAATTAAAATAAAGTACAGTGAAAATGCAGTTTTAAGTAATTCACAGGTTTGCACCTTGTTATTATATCCTATTTGCTTGACTAGAGGTATCAGTCTAAGGGTTAATTTTATAAATTGTTTAAATCAATCCAGTCCTTTCAAAAACCAAAACTATTGAGTTATGACTTCTCATAAACAAAGGAATTCTCTCTGTAATATACTCACTTACACTGGCAGAAGACAGGTCATTATTTTAAAACAGCTCTCGCTTACTCTGTAGTTGATAATGAATACACCTGCTACATAAGAACAGTCATACAGGGTTAGATCAATGGTCCATTTAGTTCAGGATCCTGTCTTCCAACAGTGTCCAGTGCAGGTGCTTCAGAGGGAACGAACAGAACAGGTAATCATCAAGTGATCCATCCCCTGTCGCCCATTCCCAGTGTCTGACAAATAGAGGCTGGGATACTTCAGAGCATGGTTTTGCATCCAGGCCCATCCTGACTAATAGCCATTGATGGATCTATTCTCCATGAACTTATCTAGTTCTTCTTTGAACCCTGTTATAGTCTTGGCCTTCACAACATCCTCTGGCAAAGAGTTCCACAGGTTGACTGTGCGTTGTGTAAAGAAATACTTCCTTTTGTTTGTTTTAAACCCACTGGTGACCCCTAGTTCTTGTATCATGAGAAGGAGTAAAACAAACCTTTATTTACTTGCTTCACACGAGTTATGATTTTATAGACCTCTATCACATGCCCCCTTCGATGTCTGTTTTCCAAGCTGAAAAGTCCCAGTCTTATTAGTCTCTCCTCATATGGAAGCTGTTCCATAGCCCTAATCATTTTTGTTGCTCGTCTGTACCTTTGCCAATCAGGGCCGCTCAGAGGGGGGAGGCAAGTGGGGCAATTTGCCCCAGGCTCCGCAGGGGCCCCCATGAGAATTTTTCGGGGCCCCTGGAGCGGGGTCCTTCACTCGCTCTGGGGGCCCTGGAAAACTCTCGCGGAACCCAGGCCCCTGGAGTTTCTTCCACTCTGGGTCTTTGGCGGCAGGGGGTCCTTCCACTCTGGGGCGGAGGGACCCCTTGCCGCCAAATTACTGCCAAAGCGGGGGCCCCCCGCTGCCAAAGACCTCAGGCCCCCTGAATCCTCCGGGCAGCCCTTTTAACAGTTCCAATATATCTTTTTAGATATATCCAGATCTGCATGCAGTATTCAAGATGTGGGAGTATCATGGCAGTAAGACATTTTCTGTCTTATTATCTCTCCCTTTCCTAAGGATTCCCAACATTAATAGCTTTTTTGACTGCTGCTGCATATTGAGTGGATGTTTTCAGAGAACTATCCACAATGACTCCAAGATCTATCTTTTGAGTGGAAACAGCTAATTTAAAACTCATCATTCTGTACGTATAGTTGGGATTATGTTTTCCAATGTGCATTACTTTGCATTTATCAACATTGAATTTCATCTGCCACTTTGTTATCCCATTACCTAGTTTTGAGAGATCCCTTTGTAACTGTTTGCAGTCTGCTTTTGACTTAACTATCTTGAATAGTTTTGCATGATCTGCACATTTTGCTACGTCACTATTCACCCATTTTTCCAGATCATTTATGAATATGTTGAATAGTACTGGTCCCAGTACAGACCCCTGGGGGACACCGCCATTTACCAATCTCCATTCGGAAAACTGACCATTTATTTCTATTCTTTGTTTCCTATCTTTTAACCATCTTTACTAATTCATGAGAGGACCTTCCCTCTCATCCCATGACAAACGACAGTATCTCTTCACTTAACGTTGTAGTTATGTTCCTGAAAAATGCTACTTTAAGTGAAACAATGTTAAGTGAATCCAATTTCCCCATAAGAATTAATGTAAATGGGGGGGAGGGGGGTTAGGTTCCAGGGAAATTTTTTTCGCCAGACAAAAGACATATTTTATATATATATATATATACATACACACACACACACACACACAGAGCGTATGAGTTTTAAACAATTTAATACTGTACACAGCAATGATAATTGTGAAGCTTGGTTGAGGCAGTAAAGTCAGAGGGTGAAATATTTCCCAGGAAATGCCTTACTGCTAAATGATGAACTGGCTAAGCCCTCAAGGGTTAACACGTTGTTAATGTAGCCTCACACTCTACAAGGCAGCTTGAATGAAGGAGGGGAGAGAGCATGGCAGAGAGAGACAGACATTGCCCCTTTAAGTACACTGACGCCACTCTAAGTACACTGCCTTTTTAAGTAGATCAGCAAGTTGAGAAAAAGACGGTTACTCACCTTTGTAACTGCTGTTTTTCGAGATGTGTTGCTCATATCCATTCCAGTTAGGTGTGCGCGCGCCGCGTGCATGTTCGTCGGAGAAACTTTTACCCTAGCAACACTCGGTGGGCCGGCAGGTCGCCCCCTGGAGTGGCGCCGGTATGGCGCCTAATATATACCCCTGCC